>NC_051156.1:1661311-1741886 GCF_013339745.2 Dermacentor silvarum
AACACTGTAAAAAATTTCTTCAGTTTACGGTGAAAGTTGAAGGTAAAACGTTGCCGGACACTTTTCCGTAAATGAAAACAGCGTTTCCGTCAAACGGATAGTCTGTAAAAATTTTTCCGTTGAATGAAAACGGAGAGTTCCGTCAAATGGAAAACGGTGATTTCCGTCGAATGGAAAACGGAGAGTTCCGTCGAATGGAAACGGTGATTTCCGTCGAATGAAAATGGTTATTTCCGTAGTTGTGATCACGGAATTGTCTGTATTTTCCAAAATACAAAACGGTGACTCCGTAGAACGGAAATTCTGTAAATTGAGCACCGTACTTTCCTAATTAAAAACGGACAGACCGTAGTAAGGAAGGTAGGCACATAAAACCACAAAAAGAACAGAAGGAAGACAGAAACACCTTTTTTTTGTGCTTGTGTCCATGTCTTCTATGCTTGCGTGCCTGTACCATGAATCCGTATGAACTTGTTCAGCTTTATTGTGCTTCGTATACAACAGGTGCAAAGTTTGTTTTGTAAATGATGATGCGGGTGTATATCTCCAGCAAATGAGAAAATTGTTTGTTTCATTGAATTAAGTTATACCAAGTTGTACATTACAACATGGCTAACTCACATCAGATATAGCTTGAAATGGGGCAGAATCAATCACATAAGTGGACATACACCACACTGAAAATGCTGTGTGTGCACGTTTCTCCTTGTGTAACTGTCTTCTACACCGCTTCATCTTCGTGTCAGGTGTGCCATGTTGCATTTGAGTTCTGTACATGACGTGTAAAAGCATACATACAAATTCGTGCCCAAAAAGCAACAAGCCACCTGAATCTGAACGAAACTGCGTGTTTATTGTGCTTTACTGAAAAAAAATGCAAGATAAGACACTAGAAATGGGCTGACTAGAAGGATTGGTTGAGAATCGTAATGACTGGTTGCTTGCAGATGCCTCCTGCCTTTGCCTGAAAGGAAAAAAAAACAATCAATTAAGACTCTTTATTAGTAGTAAAATCTCGTTACAAGAGACACTCGGTTATGAGAGACATTTCAAAATGGTTTGGTTGGTTTTCCTATGTTCGCCATGTTAACAACATTGCATACAAGAGACATGGTTACAAGAGACACTCGGTTACTAAGGACAACTTTTTTTATGTCCCTAGAGCAAATTCTTCACTATTATAAGAGACACAACCCAGACACGCTCACGTAATGCGGCTAACGTCGTACTAACCGGTATGCGCTGCAATTTCACTCCCTTGGCTCTATTTTGTTTCGTTCCGCAGCCGGCTGTCATTCCTCACATGGTTGAGACTACCAATTTCACTGAATTTTCTGCCATTATGCTTCTATACTCGTCGCGCCTCAACACCGACTTTGTTGACAGAGTACCATTGAGTTGGATTTCTGTCACAGCGTATACGGTGCTGGTCGCTTTGTATGCCGGTAATCAAACTCCGGAGCCATAGACATGTTTCCATGAGACAGCTCTGTTCGCATCACAGATGAGTTTAAACACACTTTGGTGCTCATGTATAATAAAGTGGTCTAGTCCGACTCCTCAGTGTTTTTAGAATTTTGGTTACAGAGACCTTGGTACAAGAGACACGTTTCCCGAGTCCCTTGGGTGCCTCTGTAACAAGGTTTACTGTACCACCATCATCACCGTTTTTAGTCAGATACATCAACAATAAATGATTTCCAAGTCACAAATGTAACCACCAGTGCTCTAAAAAATGTCATACTCTGCCTTGTTGGTATATGTTCTTAGCCTTATAACATGAAAAACTTCAGACGAAATCTACCCAAGTTATTTGATGGATCACTTGGAACAGGCAAAACTCTCATGTGCACATTGACAGTCAGAGATTACATTTTCTGCATGTAGGTAGAGCTACCACGACCCCCACCATACTGCGGACCATGGCTTTCAACTTTCACTGCTCTAATAGAAAACCTTGCAGATTCCACTGTTTTCCCAAAACAATGAAGCACTCTTAAAACGAGCTCAAACCACTCATGTTGTACAATTCCGATGCAAAACAACAAGCCAGAGGTACTGTCCAGATGACCAGCTTATAAATTGGCAACAATATGAAGAAAGCATGCCTTGCAATACAACATGTGTGCCTTTCAGCCTCTTTCAGATTTGGTTGGTTTTTGTCATGAAAGTATCAATGTGCAATATACTTTTTACTTAAGCAATGACATTGAAAGTTATGGTCGGCAGTGCGTCAACATACTATCTCCACCCCCTTAAAAAGTTATAATTATAGACACACCACTCAAGGTCAATCACATAAGTCGCTGTGTTCCCCCAAAATTTGCCGTTTTGTCAATCTGTGCTTTTCGAAGTAGCCTGTAGCACTTTCGCGACGTAAATGAAACCTGCAACAAGTACACATGGACCCCATATGTGGCAGCTACAGGCAGTACCGTTTATTCTGTCCATTCCTTGACTGGCAACCCCAGAACCAAACAAATAATGCAACATGTCGTTCCAGACAGCATTACTTGGGTGACGTGCTTAATTTGGGAATTCCGCCTCTCCTAAAGAAATTTTAAAGTAAAGCTCAAACTAAAGCAATGTCCAAATATGAGCGCTTCTCGTGGATTTTGAGAGTCAACGAGGACAGAGCTATTTGCTCAAATGTCTGCGACTTCAATGGCAACAGGATGGCCAAATTCCGTGCTGTTAATAGATGCAGAGAAAAACACACTGAACTTAAAACATGTGCAATGATGTGTTTTCAAAGTTTTACTTTATATCGTAGCAGGGATACTCCGTGGTAATTAGTTGGAATTCATGCTATTTGCCTGCAGTCTGTGCCAAAATATTCTTAGATCCATAGCCAAACACTGTTTCTTTGGGATTAATCAAAATACGGATTTGGCAGAATCCAGAAAAAAATGCTTCCAACTGAACAGGTGCTTCTATATTTCATTTTCAAAGACAATTCTTTTTCTTGGCGAAACTAACAATGAGGGTAGCTATAGGGGCTTGTTTGTATGGCATCTTTTATTGCAGCGCAAGGCTGAACAACAGGTACAACAGAAAGGCACATTTGACATGCACACAGTGTTAACTTCCAACATCAGATTTATTTCCTGTTCTCGTCACTATATATACCCTCAAAACGTCATACAACACGTGTGAAGGCACGGTAAACATGAACTAAAGAAAACCAGGAACCACACGCATGCAGTTTTTTTAGCCACACAGATTGACACATGTACACGTTTAACGCGAACAAAGATAATCAAGCTCTTTCGAGGATAATGAAATTGAAGGCTTACTGATGCATGCGTCACCAAATGTTGATATGTTTCTAGTGTCTATAGTTCAGCGCATTATCTTGCACCTGCTTCTATTCATGATGACTGCTTTTTTGAATCTAGGTTTGCACTTATCTTTGGCAATGAAGGGCAAGAAAACCGTCAGCAGCCAGGGTATTTAATTTGTTATTGTGTTCTCATAGCCTGTCATTTAAACATCTAACAGTTTGGCCAATGTAGGACCCCCCACACCCAGAGGGAATGCGGTATACAACACACGCGATATAATCAATGAATTTGCTTTTATGTTCCTTCTCGCATGCAGTATCCAAAATTCTTTCTGGCCTTGACTTCCCACACAGGCTCATTAATTTAGTAGGCGTCGAAAAAACAACATTGATGTCACTCCTTCCAGCAATCTTTAATCTGTGGGAGAAACTATGTATGGCAGCAATCTTTTCCTTTATATCGGTACTTGTACCATATACCTGCTCAGAACCTTTTTGCTGTGCCTTTTTAAGCAGTCCTGCTGCGACTGACATGAGCACGTGGCTCGGGTAAACAAAGCCGCTTAAACGTGAGACTTGCCGTTCGAAGCAATCGTGCATTAGGTGCAGCATAGCCATGTGACGGGAAGTTTGGATTCCTTCACATTAATTTTGTGCTCACCGATAACAAAACCTGCTGGGGTTAAGAACCTAGGGCAAGTAAGCCACTTTTACCATTTCATTCCGTGCATACAAAACTTGAAGAGGGGGAATCATGAAGGTGTGTTTCAGTGAAGCGCTCAAGAAGCCATGCCGGCACCTAATGCACAATAGCTTCAGATGGCAAGTCTCACGTTTAAGCGGCGCTGGTTACCCGAGCCAAGTGAAAAAAGGTTCCGAGCAAGGTGAATGGTACAAACACCGACATAAAGAAAGGTTGCTGTCATCCCCTACATACATAGTTTCTCCCACAGAACAAAGATTGCTGGAAGGTCTGATATCAACATAGTTTTTTTCAGCTCCTAATAAATTCGGGGAGCCTGTGTAGGAAGACAAAGCCAGAAAGAATTGCGGATACTGCATGCGAAAATGAACATAAAAACAAATTCATTGATTGCATCACGTGTGTTTTATACGACATTCCTTTGAGTGTGGACGGTCCTACATTGGTCAAACTGGTAGATGTGTAAATGACAGGCTACGAGAACACAATAACAAAGTAAATACCTGGCTGCTGATGGTTTTCTTGCCCTTCATTGCCAAAGATGCAAGCGCAAACCTAGATTAAAAAAAACAGTTATCATGAGTAGAAGCAGGTGGAAGATGATGCGATCTTTGTTCGCATTAAACGTCTACATGTCTGTCAATCTATGTGGCTAAAAAACTGCATGCGTGTGGTTCCCGTTTTTTTTTTAGTTCATGTTTACCGAGCTTTTACACGTGTTGTATGACGTTTTCAGGGTATATATAGTGATGAGAACTGGAAACAAATCTGTTGTTGAACGTTAACGCTGGCTGTGCGTCAAATTTGCCTTTCTGTTGTCCTTGTCGTTCAGCTTGCGCTACAACAAAATAGAAGATATCATTGATTTCATTGTCGTCAGGCTCGGGCACAAAATAAAATTTGTTCACCAAAATTAAGTGGTCACCAGGCATGTCTAGTTGAATTTATCTGAACATGCTCTACTGTCGGTGGTGAAGATGTTGCCAGTTTAAAGGGCTGCAAGGCACTAGTTATGTTTTCTAGGGCAAGAAGGCAACAGAGTATGTAACCTAAGGCAAGTAGTCACAGGAATCCTGGATCGGTAGAGAAAATTTAGAAAATAATAATTGGTTGGAACATATATGTCACACACTTCTGAGTCACCAAGCGCTTGTCTTTGTCTCCCTTTCTTGTGCCTGTGTATTTTTATTGCGCTAAGTTACTTGTTCATTTATGCACTATGATGATGAACTTGTTTTGGAAAACTTCAAATGTGTACCTGACATTTGACTCCCTTTTGCATGTAAGTAAACATTATGAACTTGTCGCTGTGAACATTCATCTCCATTTGCTGTACACTTGTGATATAGGGTTAACAGTATTTGAAGGTTTGTGCATTAAGGCAGGAGAGCAGCACTTGCTGGATGGCTCATCAATTAATTTGCAGAAAAATGCAGCAGTGTGCAACGATTGCATCACTAATGACCTTGAAAATCTTGTTAGTTATTCATTTGTAAACACCTGTTGTCAAACAGCCTGCTGACTAAAGGTCTGAACACGTTATACAGAATTATAGCAGGTACTACTACACGAAAGAAAACCTGTAATAGAACCTACCAAATACCGTATCAGTGTAGTGGCAGGTCAAATGGCTCCTCAATGCTTGTGTCCTTCCTGGGAGAAGGAAAGAAATGTTAAGCTTACACTGACAGCACCAAACCACACAAATGTAACTGCCACAGGACACGAGGAGTTGTAACTAGATACAGTCAACCTGCTTAACCATCTCATAGACATTCAACGACAGAATGTACCTTCATGGAGCCTCTAATCTATGAAATTCATGCTGTAATACAAACATGCTAGCAGACAGAATCAAAATTTGCATGCATGGAAATTCTCAGGAAAACTACATTTCCTAGCTACCACAGTCCACTCCTTGTGAAGTACAAGTGACAGTCTAAGCTACAATCAGAAGGTGGAAAATTCGGGATCCTTTCTAGTAAACAACTAACCATATCTCTACCTGTGCTCAGCAATACAAAGGTGAATCACAAGTACTATACTGATAAAGAAAACTTCAGAACTGCTGCTAAGTGAGTGCTATAAATAAATGATTTCGAATTTATCTTCATGTAAGACTAGGCGTGTTAACTTTCTTTACATTACATGAAAGACTGGTCAGAAAAATATTGCATTCAGTCAATATTGTGATTTGCAAAACAGTAGTAAGAGGTTAAGGTTGGAGACCCTCAGGTGGTATGTTGCGATGTTTCGAGAAATTGTTTCAAGGAGCCTCTTTCCTTAACCCTTTCACATGCCAATTAGTTGTGGTGATTGAAAACTTAGCTTCACCGCATTTCTTACATCTTCATATTCATAAAATGCTTACAGAAGTACAATAGATTAGGAGTTTTCAGTTCTTTAGTGAGTTTGTCAAGTTTATGGAATGTGCACTCCATGCAAAAACTCAGTGCAAGTAGATCAGATTTGCAAACATCAACTATTTGTTGTCTACCAGGCTTGAATAGCACCTATCCAGCCATTCGAAAATTATGACTGGTGCAACACACTGTGAAAAACGATGAAAGAAGTGACATACATACAATTACATACACCAAGCAAAGTACCCAACCATCTACCTTCATACTTCCTTTACTAAAACAATTTGCCTGTGTGCATGCAGCACTATTTCAATTAGAAGAGTTTGAAGATGTACGGGACACATTTTAAATATCCTTACTTTAATCAATGCCATTGCTATTAATGCACTATCTTGGTGTATTGAATTGTGTGCATAGCGTCGGAAAGGATTAATCATATTCATGTAATCTTTACTGAAACTCAAGGCATAATACTCATATTTGTTTACAGTTTTGTGATGAGACAACACGACAGATGCGGGAGTTAAAAAAGCATCTTTATAAAATGCTGTAGAAAGCAAGTTGAAGCAAGTTTCTACAACCTCTCGCAATACCGAGCTATTTCCCATGAGTGTTCTAACAGTTCCTTGTAACATGATGCACTGTTTTCACAGACATAGCTTGAATCTTTGTATCTCAAGTTTTGGAAGCAACTTATGAATTGCTATAACAAGCAGATTTGAAGCCCCTACCCAGACTGCACAGCCACTTTAACACCACGTGTAATGAATTATGTCATCCATATGGCACAGTTTCCGATTATATTCCCAAGCATGAATCTTATAATTGCAAGTTATGTAAGAGTGTACCTATGCGATTACTTGGGGACAGCACGAAAAGACGGGAGAAGGCTAGACAACATGAATGCAGGCAAAGAATTTTGTTTACAGACAAACATATATATACTAGGCTTGTTGTCCTGCGTAGTTGCAGCTGCTAGATAGCGGGATAATGTAAACAACAACCGCACAGTTGATGAACTGCTGTTCTGCCTTTTGCTACACTTTGCGTCAAGGCTCGCTCCGAGTCATCCTTTTCGCACAATGTACCCCGATTGCTCGACGTGAAAAATAAAAGAAAAGTTCCAGCTTTCCCAACAGTCTCTTTGACACTATGACTGACCTTGTGAATATGATATAACAGTGGCCACCACACTTTAAGGAAATGTTAGACATGGGTTCAGAAGCTCTCCTCCACTTGGTGATGCCTCGATTTCTTGAGGATGCCTTTTGGTGTTCCTGTGATGAACTTCACAGCGAAAGGGTGTGCCGATGCGGAAGGCAGAATACCCTCCTCCAAACATGGGGCATAGCTCCAGCATACATAACACTAACCAAAGAAAACCCTGCGGTCCAGAAATGGAAGATCACTGTCTAGTGGTAGTTTTTCCCCGTACGTGAACTCATCTAGCACTGCAGAGAAGACAGGAAGAAAATCACTCTACCCATTTAGTAGCCTTACTTCACCTAATATAGAGGAGAAAGTTGCCAATGAAGCAAAATAACTTTACTACACTGGTGCCCACAATAGCTAGTGTTTTACGGTTACCTGACAGTGTTTTTGTCTGTGAGAAGCTGCCAAGCAAGGCTACTCAAGGAGTTCAGCCATTTTTTAATGTCTCCTCCACAGTGCCAGGTGTGCTCATGGAAGTAAAACTGTTGGAAGGCAAGCTCCAATATCTGGCTTGAAGGTTTTCTGTGGTGAGCATTGTGCTGGATCTATGCCCCACACTCAAAAGTGTCTGGGCCTTTCCTATTAGCGCACTTGAACACTGAAGCGTGTTGTTGCTACAGGAACACAAGGGCACTACCACGAAGTGGAGGGGAGCTTCAAGACCCAAGTATGGTTGCTTTTAACAGTGTGTTCGCACTGCCTTTCGCCATGCGTTGCCAAGAAGCATTTAACGGAGCTGAACATAGGTGAAGTCTTCAGTCGGAGTACTTCAAGGAAGCCAAGGCCTATCACTGCTATACAATAGGTACACAAAGGAAGCTGTCAATTCAAACAAATTGCTAGGGAGAGTTGGAACTACCTTTTTATTTTCAGGGCCAACAAACTGGTCAGGTACGAAAATGTCAACCGGACCAGGTCAAGACAAGAAGTTTGCATCAAGAAGTATGTTCTGGAGATCATAGGAAGTGCAGTTGGTGCTGTTTACAACATCCTACTGCCCTGCAGCAGCGATTATGTTGGACAAACAGGACGACGACACAAGGACTATCTTAGGAAACACGCACAGACCCTCAACACAAGATGGGGAAGCAACGTAGCTACTGATGCTGCTTTGTGCAGTTGTATATCAAGTTTTGAGCAATGAAGAATCCTCATGGCACATGTTCAAAACATACAAAACTCGCAGAATAGCCCCCACATATGCTAGTGTGTATACACTTAATCTTCTAGACAAATTAAGGTATTTCAGATGAACTGCTAGAGCGTTCTGAACTGGGCTGGTTGGTGCATGTATAGGAAGGAACTGAATGGTGCCATAGACAGGTTAAAGGGAATGTGTTGCTGTGCCCTTCACCTTCACTTCATTCTGGCAGTAGTGCTGTTCATTCCCTTCAAAATATTCATATATTTTGGCCATCTGACCACGTGACACAGCTGTGTGCTGAAGCTATATTTTACCTTGTTATGATACCTTCCAATGTCACACGCAAATCCGTCGAGGCATCTTCACCTATTATAGTAAGCTGAGCCGTGGCTAACAGTGAGCTTAACTGTGGCTACACTTAGTTACCATGAAGTCCATGCATGACAGTGTTAGAGGTCAGTATGCAGGTGTTTTTGCATACTCATAGAGGCAAACTAAACGAAGAATTTTTATTGGTGCATGTTTTATCTGTTGCCTCATATCCCGAAATCTGGTGCTATTAGTGTTTTTTGAACACAACTCATGTGCAACCTAGACAAGTATGAAACAATCCCACTTTCAAGTCGACGTCCTCATGCTGAACCAATTGGTTGCCCCAGGAAGAACAAAACATCATTTATCTTTTGGATGCATCTGCAACAATTATTATACTTGTATAGGCATTGTCATTCAACCAACATTTGCAGTCAATGTCCATTAGGACTGCATATGCATGACTGATATACGATAGAATGGCACAGCTTACCAGTACAAATAGCACAATGCAAGACTGCTTTGCCACTGGTGTTGCAAGCAGGCCCCCATGACTGAGAAACTGAATGCAAGGCGGCACGCAGACATCCTTCACTGGTGCAACAGCTGCAAATGAAATACTGATATCAGTTACTTTCTGACCGGTCATCCAAAGCAAAGCACAAACATTTTTATATGCAATTACACTATTGCATATAAGCTCGTCACTGAGTTACTGTTATTGCTGTGAGATAGCTCACAGTATTTTATAAAGAGCTAATGGCCTCGTTTAACTTTTTGCAAAAAAAACTTTATGAAGCACTTTCTATTAGAAAAATGAGCTGACAAAAATTTTGCCCTGCATAACTTACAACACATGCACGCATTTTAGAATTATTGCAATGATGCGTGTAAGCTGAAAATTAGTCTATGCAACTCGAGACAGTAAGTGTGAACCTCCCTTCAACATCAGTGTTGACATATAGTTTGGTTTGTTTTTACACTTGTTAGGAATATATATATAACTTTGGAATGTCCGTAATGCACGTTTGGCCACCACTATTCTATGTCAAGGTTAATTAAGTTAAAAATTACTTTTCGCATGCATTTGTTTTACAATTACGACCGCATATGGGCAGAACTTAAGCGGCAATCCTCCCTCCCAGAATACGTGATATGCTGACGTACTGCGTCGGAACGTTAATCGTCAGCCTGGTAGCTGTCAAAAAAAAAAAAAAAAACAACGCGAATACAGATTGCCAGGTAGAAAATAATCCGTTTCCTTTGCAATGACTCTTAACGGGTATCACGCAGACAACTTTCAATTGCGATCGTGCACGATTGCTCGGGCTCTACTACAAACGAAAGGGCACCGTGTGACACCCGTGTTCCCTACCACTGCAGGTGGCACAAGGTTATGGCAGTAAGCACGCTCCACCGTCATTTGATTGTAATGAAGGGGCATGCACATCGAACATGCTCAATGAGGTCTTCATACATGAGCAATCTTCCAATCACGGTCGTGAACACTGCGATTATGCACGCCCAGCCAAGGCACTGCGTCCGAAGCTTATAATAATGGCTAAAAATTTCACTGTGATGCAATGCGTCACCGAATATTGGTAACATAACGTTGCACCGCGTCGAGAGAGATACTAACGGGTACAACGCCTTCACTTAATTTTGGAACGTCGAGCACACCGCACAACACAGTACTAACTGGAATGCTAACGTCCGTAAACCAGCGGCCACATTAGACGACAAAGGAGCTACTAGAGGCGTCAACGCCGCTAATATTGCCTACACGTCTCAGTTGTAGTGAGTATGCATTCAACACAACAAATGAAACACCCCTTTATCACAGACTCGCAATGTCGCTTTGTCAATCCTCATGGCCAAGGAATCTCGCTAAAGAGCGTGCTCACACAACACAATTGAGCCCATCACCGGCCATCGCGGAGCATTTCGCACGCGCGACGTGCACCAACAACGAAAAAAGGACACTTAAATCACTTACTTGTGTAACAATCCAGCGCCGATTCCTTCCTATTTAGTGTGAAATCACAAATGCGACAGGAACACCACCTCCACCGTCCGCCATTAGCGAGTACTCGTACAGTTGTTTGTGCTGGAGGAATCCAACCCAGCGTGTAGGCGCGATGAAGGGGTGGTAAGCAGCGCCACCGCTCAAACCCTACCTGCTTCTTTTTGTGTGTTTACTATGCTCGCACGCGAATAATGTTCAAACAGCGTTATCTATGGTGATATATGTAACTGGCAGTGAGAGTAGACAGTGTCTTTTCGTTATATTCTTTGTGTGTTCATTTTTCACTAGTAACATGTTCAGTTGCCCTCCTCATGAAATTACGGACGGCTCTCCGTATTTCAGAAACGGAGCTCACGTCCGTCTTTTTTACGTAGAATCCCGCCGTTTTTCATAAACGGAGCTCACGTCCGTCTTTTTTACGTAGAAACCCGCCGTTTTTCATAAAACAGAATGGTCTACGTAAATTTTACGTAGGTTTTTGCTGTAAAATTACGGAAATTTTTTACAGTGTAAGCGGGCTCGAATCCCACCTCGACAAGAAAGTTTATTAACAGCGAAGCTGTTTAAGCCTGCCATAATTTGCGGTTCGTATCAAGAAACTGCCAAGATATAAAATAAACTTTTTTTTCCGATGCTGGATTCGAATCCGCGTACCCACGCTTCCAAGGCGAGCGTCATAGCACTTTTTTTCTCTTTATTGCATGGAATTATTAGTAGTTATATGCGAAGCTTGCAGAACATGCATTAATGCGAACCATATGATGTCGTTCGAGTGTCTTCGTCCACAGCCGGCGCCGCGTTCGCACGCTCGTGCTCTACGAGGTGAAGAAGAAGTTTTGCGTGCTTTGCTCGGGTGAGAGAGAGAGAGAGAGAGATTGTGGTTGTGAAGATGAAGAGACGCTATGGAGAGACCTAAAGAAAATGAGAGCGAGAGAAAGACAGAGAGACGCATTCACGGAGCGGGTCTGCTGGAACGCTTTGTCGGCACTACAACACGGTGGAACGCGGTGTCGGTGTTGCAAGCTGCACTATGCAACGCGCAGTGACGGCTATTTTTTAGGCCCCTCATGAAGTGAAAGCAACCTAAATAAAAGTGAGGGAAACCCGCACCACCAAAGGTGTCGCAGGTTTAAACCAATTAAACATAAATGAAAAGGGGTATCAACCCAAAAAAAGTTTTGAGAAAAAGCCAATTAAAAAATTAACTGCGAGATAGAGCGGCACCAAATGCCAAAATGATATCGTGACCAACGGAAAGTTCGATAGACCCAAAGGTCAGCATCGGCATGGTGGGATGCGTCTCCACTGCGTTTATTAAGACATAGTTGACAAAAACACTTGATGCAAAGAGGGAAAAGAGAAGGTCTTTAGGTTAAACAAGAAAGGTGTACAAGGCGGCAAGGCAGGCCACCGAGAACAAAGGCCACGCAGGTGCGGACAGGTTTGCAGTTGACCCAAAAAGTCCAGGAATAGTTGGTGATGTACTGGAAAATGGCTTGAAGCTGGGGAATAACTAAAGAATAGGCGGGAGGTAAATCTAATAAGAAACAAAAAACAATATGATGTGCCTTAGAAAACAATGAGGAAACCAAAAGGCGTGGTCCGGGGAGCGATAAAAATGACGATGATGATGATGACAGATATGAAGATGGAATTCAGACATTCCGCGAATAGTATCCCCGGAGCAATGACCCACCTTGGTCAGCGTAACCAAGGACACTAAACAACGAAAGCTGGATATAGAGATGAAAGAGACAACAAAACAATTATGTGAGGGTAAGAAGAGATGCATGCAGTGTAAATTTAAAATATTCAAGAAGAAGCTGGGAATGTGAAAGAAGAAATGAGGCGATAAAGGCGAATTAACAGTGCCCTCTTCCGTTGGCTAAGGAGAAGTGAAGGGTAGTGTGTAGGAGTGAGAGAGAAGTCACGGTCATCCTTAAGTGAGGCAGCAATCTCGCAAGCTAAAGAGCAATGATTAAAGTAATGAAGTAGGTCGATATAGGAATCACCGCAAGCACAATTACTATGATTAGAGAGATGAAAGCGTAAAAAATATAAGGGTAGTCGGGCGTGACAGGTGAGAAGTTGAGCAAGAGGTTTACGGGGCGGGAAGAAGGTGGGTATCTTTAAGACATTGGGAACCCAGTGGTAAAATGCCGTGTCTGCGCTATCGCGCGACCAGGCCACATTCCACTGGACGTATGAGGACGAACGCATCCAAGATTTAATTGAGGCCTGTGACGTGAGAATGAACCTGGAAATTCCACGTGATGCGGCCGAACCGGCGATGCTGTCAGCAAGCTCATTGCCGCGAACACCTCGATGGGTGGGCACGTATAATAATAAGACGGGACGGAATGATAGTAGAGAAAGGAGGAGCTGTTTAATTTCGCGTACATAAGTGTTCGTGGTGGTCAAAGCGGATATGGCATGAAGAAGCGAGAGGCAATCGGAATATATATGAAGCGGGGTAGGATGAGGTAAAGTGCGGGCGTATGTGAGGGCCTCTAATAACGCGATGACTTTAGCAGCGTAAGCGCTAGTTGCCCCAAAGATCCTGTATCGACCCACTTTAACGATGCGGCCATGAGGGTGAAACAAGACGAAGGCAGAACCAGCGGAGAAAGAGGTGTAGGAGCTATCTGCATACAGATGGTATACAGGCATGGATGTTACTCGACGGACTTGATGGAGTTCGAGAAGTTGAAAAGGAATGCGAAATTTAAGACGGGTTAATGAGCCAAGGGTTAAGAGGATACTGGGTGTCACGGGGGTCGTACGTTAAAGGCCCATAGAAGGTAAGGATCTTAAGACTAAAAGGGAAAACTGAGAATTTAATCGATCCAGTTCAATAGGTAGGGGGAGAGCATGTGCGAGAATCTGAAGGGAGGAAGTGCGGGTGGTGCGAAACGCGCCAGTCATAGTTAATAGGAGAGTGCGCTGGATAGAGTTTAATTTAAGGCCTCATTCACACAGCCGTCGAACGCTCCGTCACGTCACCGTCACGGCATCCGTTTTCGTCAGGGGAGAGGGTTTCCGAGTCGTTTGCCCCCTCAAAAACGGCTCGCCGGCGACGCAGAGCGGTGCTCTACGTTTCCGTCGCCAGCACGGTGACGGATCCCCGCCCCTCAAATATCGACAAATCAGAAATTAAGAAGCCGACGCTAAATACAGCCATATTACAAAGCTGAAGCTGGCAACAGCAGCGGCGGCTGGTTTGTTTACATGCGTGCCAGCATTGGTTCCACGTGCGGCACGTCGAAAACTCAGCTGTGCGTTTCGGTGGTGCTCAAATGTGCGACATGGACCACGCCGATGGCCGAACTTGTGATTCCTGCACACTTTTCGCCCCCACGTACTTGTTCGTCGCCGAGCTTTGCGCCCTTGTTGCGGTCTCCGCTTGCAAATCAAGAACAGCAGCAGAAAACCGCTCGGCATTGCGAAAGTCGCCTATTCGTACACTGCTCCGTCGCGCCTGCTGTGCGTTTTTTAGACGTGACGGTGACGTGACGAAGCGTTTGACGGCTGTGTGAATGAGGCCTAAGTTTAAACTGCGAAGTCGGGAAGGTCGGCCACCACCCCGGGGAGGCATAAGTGACAGATGCAAGAAGCACCTGATTGTAAAGCAAACGGAGAACAGAAGAAGACGGAGTATGATGCATGCGGATGAATAAGAGGAGACGGGTGGGGAGAAGATCGGATTTCGTACGGAGGTAATTTAAGTGTTCGTTAAACGTGAGATTCGTATTGAAAATAACGCCCAGAATCCTAATAGTAGTTTTTGATTGCAGGGAGGTTCCGTTGACACGAAAAATGGGTTGACGGGTGCGCGATGATGAAGGTGTATGAATATTAGGAAAATAGAGAAAAAAAATTGTCGGTGCTGATAAATTTACACCGAGACGCCCAAGCAGAAAAGAGACTTAGAGATTGAGAAGCTTTGGCTTCAATTTCTAATCTACTGGCGGCGGAAATCACTAGCACCGTGTCATCTGCGTATGCTTGTGCGAAGGCATCTTCTGGAAAAGGGATTTCAAGCAGGCCGTATATAACAATATTCCATAATAGCGGACTGATAGGGGAACCTTGGAGGCTGCCCAATGTGGGAGTAGCAGATACCTCACCAGCCTGTGAACGAAACGTGATTTTACGGTTTTGGAAGAATGAACGTAGAAGGTGGTAGAGGTGTTGGGGCAGTTATGGGAACGGAGAAAATGCAAAACAGTTGGATGCCAAACGCTATCAAAAGCTGCTTTGAAATCCAGGGAGATGAGTTACGCGTGAAGTTTCTTGTCTTTAAACGAGTCGAGAGTCTTGCGATTTGCGCACTTTTCCCATGCGTGAATCCAAACTGATTTTTGTGAAGCAGGTTGGAGGAATGTACGAAAAAGTGAAGGCGGGAATTTATTAAACGTTCTAAAATTTTGCCGAATAATGAATTCATTACGATGGGTCGATAAGACGATGGAGAGTCGGGAGGGCGGTTGGGTTTCGCGATAAAAACAATACGTGCTTCGCGCCAATGAGAGGGGAAGTAGGATAAATTGAGACACTGATTGAACAAGAAAACAAAAAAAGGCCGAATGATATTTGAATAAAGTTTTAGCATGGGCAAAGTGACACCATCGAGGCCACGTGAAGCATGTAGATTTCCGGAATTAAGAGCGTGTTCGATTTCGCCGGCAGTGAACGGTAGATCATTGACAGGAGAGTGATAAGGAGTGTCGGTGATAATTCTAAGGCGTGCATGATAGAGGTCATCTGTTCAGGGGAGTCCAGGGAGATTCGTTGCGTTAACAGAAGCTTGGCGGAATCGAGCACGCTCGACGTAAAACCGCCGTCGGGAAGGGGGAGAGAAGGGAGTTGATTTGAGACGTTAAGTTTGTCAAAAGAAATTCGGAATGGAAGACCAAAAATGATTGCATCTGGAAAGGTCAGAACAAAGCGATTTCGAGGCAGAACTTTTAGCGCGGTCAATATGGATTTTATAGGCGGCATGAGCGTCGTAATACTGATCCTTGAATGTCTGGCGAAGTAGTGGGTCTGAGGTTCTCTGGTAACGCCGGCGTAAAGCACGGATTCTCTAACGCTCAAGAGTGAGCTCAGGTGCCCACCAGGCGATATTAGAGCACTGGTGAGGTTTATCCCCACGCGAATGAGTATTATGGAGATTGTCAAACGTGGCGTAGAACTCTGCGATGATGAGGTCAACGGCGTCGGAGGAAGAAAGCGTCGTGGCCACCACCCTGTCAAACCAAGGGGATCAACTCCAACTTGCTGAAAGGGCAAGCTGGGAGGCGGCACAGGTTGAAGGAGACCAGATGGGGCAGTGGTTGGGCGTTTCTGACGCTGGCACTGCATGCAGCTGGCGAAATACAACTCAACCGAATGTCGCATCCGGGGCCAGTAAAAACGTTCTTGAATGCGATAAAGGGTGCGCACAGTGCCTAGGTGACCGGAGGTAGGGTGATCGTGCATAGCCTGAAGGATTGCTGGCCGGAGACGCTCCGGCACCACTAGAAGGAAGCGTGCCCCCGTGCTTGAGTAGTTCCTTTTGTACAGGAGCCCATCACGTACGCAGTAGCGGCTTGTTGCAGTAGAACAGGCTGAAGTGAAGAGTGGCTCCAATTTGGTGTCTGTCCGTGGTTCTGCTTTAAGGCATCGATATCAGGAAAATCGGGTGTCACAGAGGCAATGAGATGATCAAAATCGTCTGCGTCGCAGTCCGTCGTGGTAAGCGGCATACGGGAGAGGCAGTCTGCGTCAGCATGTCTTTCGGCCACTCTTGTAGGACACAGTGAAGTCATATTCCTGCAACCTCAAAGCCCAGCGCGCAAGGTGACCACAAGGGTCGCGAAGGTTGACGAGCCAGAACAGTGATCGGCGGTGGTCTGTGACGGCTAGGAATGGGCGTCCGTACAAGTAAGAGCGGAATCGCTGAACAGCAAAGATTACAGCGAGGCATTCTTGCTCTGTCACTGTGTAATTGCGTTCAGGCTTGCTTAATGAGCGACTTGCATAAGCAATCACATGCTGATGGTCATCATAGCGTTGAACCAAGACGGCACCCAGACCAACGCCACTAGCATCTGCGTGGATTTCTGTCGCCGCAGTAGGATTGAAGTGGCGAAGGATAGGTCAGGAGGTCAGCAGGAACTTCAACTGACGAAATGCAGAATCGCACTCGGGTGTCCACTCAAAACGTGCATCTTTATGTAGCAGATTTGTCAGAGGATAGGCGACGTCAGCAAAACCAGGAATAAATCGGCGAAAGTAAGAGCAAAGGCCCAGAAAACTACGAAGTTGCTTCACTGACTGCGGTGCACTGAACGCCTCAACAACTGCCGTCTTGAGGGGATCAGGCCGGATAAGGTCTTTGTCAACAAGATGACCCAGCACAAGGGTTTGACGGTCACCAAAGTTACATTTCTTGGAGTTCGGAACCAGGCCAGCGTTTTTGATGCAGTCACGGACAATATCCAGGCGCGTATTGTGCTCATTGAATGTGCACCCGAATATAACAATGTCTTCAAGATAGCAAATACAGATGTTCCACTTTAACCCTCGCAGAATGGTGTCCAATAACCTTTCAAAGGTTGCTGGAGCGTTGCACAACCCAAATGGCATCACATTGAATTTTAATAATCCATCCGGAGTTATGAAGGCTGTTTTCTCCTTGTCTGCCGGGTGCATCGGGATTTGCCAATATCCTGAGCGTAGGTGCACTGAAGAAAAATAAGAGGCCGAATGGAGGCAACCAATTGCATCATATATTCGGGACAGCGGATAGACATCCTTCTTAGTCACGGCGTTTAATCTTCGATAATCGACGCAAAATCTCCAGTTACCGTCTTTCTTTCTGACGAGTATGACCGGAGCTGCCCAAGGACTCGAGGACTCTTGTACGATCCCAGTTTCCATCATGTCACTCACTTGTTCCCCGATTATCTTGTGCTCGTTAGGCGAGACGCGATAGGGCTTTTGCCTGATCGGGCGCGCAGATCCCGTATCGATAGTATGGCGTGTTCGAGGCTCGGGAATCGAGAACGCTTTGTCCGACTGCGCAAAGTCAAACACTGACAGATGCTTACAAAGCGTATCCACCAAGGTATGGCGCTCCCTCGTGCTGAGCGACTTGTTTATCGTAGACAGAAGCTTTTTGTCCGAGACGTCGCGAAGGTCAGCAGGTTCACACGGTGGGTATGTTAGTACGGCTATGGACGAAGACGTGTATTTTGTAAAGTAAGCGTTTCAAGCCGTCTGGAAGCGAGACGGGTTCCGCCGAGCAGTTGTTCGTCCACAAGCCAGCACGCCCGTTGCCGATGGATACCACACAATGAGGTACAAAAGTGTTCTTCTTCACACAATTTAGATGCATTGGCTCTACGGAGGCATCGAAACTGTCTGGAACTTCACCGCCACATACAACCGGCAGCACACAGAGGTGGACGCAGGCACAACAGTATCTGCAGATAGACAAACTTCACCTTGACTGCATGTCTCCTCTAAGAGCCCGGACGAAATATGGCCATCGACGAAAACTTTCCGCATGCGACAATATGGACGCCCGCACACACCCGCACCCCACTGGCCGGCAACGAGGCAGCACACGCGGCGGCTCGAAAGCTCACGAACCGAGCCGTTGCGGAAGCCTTGGCCGATGCCACATGCGTGGGGGAGTGGGAGTGGGGGGAACGTATGACTAGCTATAATGAAATAACGCAGCACTACAAGCTCAGTAGACGCAAATACCCACCACCACATAACAAATTAAGTAAGAAGCAGGCAATTGCGTGGAGACAACTACAAACACACACGTACCAAATCCAGTGCTCTTTCGTCTATGTTATCCAGATCTTTATTCGACGGATAAATGTAGGGCGTGCGATGCCAGAGCCACCCTGGGACACATGCTATGGGAATGCTCGAGTTTAAACGACGAAATACACAGGAACCACGAGGAGGCAGTCTCTAACCGCAGGGTGCGCTGGAAGGCGGCTCTGCTAAGCTCCGCATTAGAAGATCAACTCTGCGCCGTCCAGCGAGCCGAGGAAGCCACCCGAGCCCAAGGGCTCGCGGCCGAAGCCTTGGCCGGGGCTAAAGCCCGCCCGGAATTACCTTCGCAAGACCCTCAATAAAGTTGTTCAATTCAATTGTGAGTGGGATGTGAAAAACAAAACAGAAATGCAGAACATTTTATTGTCTCCGTACAGTTCACTTTCAATGCTATTTCCCCTCTTTAAGTGGCTCAACTTTCGTGTTCGCAGACTTGTATATGTTTTTCTAGCACTAGGTAGGTTGTCTGAGAATTTACGTGCATAAACAAGCAGGTCATACTTTATACTGACCGGGCAAAAAAAGTGAAAGCTTCCACTAGGCCGCACAAAGCTCAAGACACAGCGAAGCTCGCCGATTGATTGTTTCTTGATGGCTTACATATTGATGGCTTACATAGAATGTTGGCGCATGCGCAACACCACCGTCACGAGATCCTGGCCTCGCAAGACGGACTCACGGCAAGTTCTCCACAGTCGCACTACGTCAAGCTCTGTAAAATCCGCGCACCGGCATCCTCTTCATGCATGCAGTTGGCTCACTGCGCGTTGTATAGCGCAGCTTGCAACACCGACACCACGTTCCAATGGCGACAGGGCGTTTCACCGCGTCGCAATGCCGAAAACGCGTTCCAGCAGACCCGCTCCGTGAATGCGTCTGTCTCTAATTCTCTAATGATTAAAAAAAGGGGTTTGACTTTGATATAAACAATAAGGTCCATAGGTTCCAACGTCTTCAACCACGGTACTTTTCGTGAGCGATTGCACTGCCATTGCCTCATTCTCATTCTATTAGTGGTATATAGCTCTCCGTTTTGCGTCATTTCCTGTAAGGACATCGCTCGTTCACGTTGCGTTTTCATAAAACATAATATACCAGCTTCATAAACGTCGCCGGCAGGTTCGCTTAGCACCTTTTGCGGGATAAGAATCGTATCGGCGAATGTTTTCTCTTTATTTCGTTGTTCTCGGCATCGTAAATCATAATATTGTCGCGTACACTCTGCTATAGAAAACACGCTGAATAAGAATCCAGGCAAGCGTAAGCGTCGAAGCGCAATGCCGAGACGAACCTGGTTCTCTTCTTTCTTCAGTCCCCTCGCTGTGCCACACCATGTGGCATTACCCCCTCTTCAAAAAAAAAAAAAGGAAACATGCATAGGCTTGACGTGAGAGCGCCGAGATGGCCTAGGACGAACACACAGGCTGTAGTCACAATCACTGTGATTATGTGCGATGTAGTCACAAGGCACTGAGGGACGAGAAACCAACAAAAATCACAGCATATCCACGGGGTGAATGATGATGAGTGGGCGAAGCTCCGGAGGGAATCATCGGATCTCCCGCTTAAGGGGACGCTAGCACAAACGCGTTAGAAACGTGCAGTACTCTCTAGTAAGGGGGAGCGGCCACAGCGTCTTACGCAGCCATTTACACATGCTGGAACGTGCACCGCGTTTGCCGACGCCATCACATGACTGCTGAGAGAGTATACCCCCCGTATTCATAAACGCTCCTCGACTTGAACTTGACTTGCCACCGCCTTGGGCAGCGCGTTCGAAACGCGTTGAAGGTAAGGCGGAGAGGCCACAGCGTCTTACACCAGCTTCTTACACGGGCCGTAACGCGCTAGCACAAACGCGTTAGAAACGCGCTAGAAACGCGGCCTTTCGTTAATGTTGGGTATTTATTGCCATCGTGGTGCGTGTGTCTATGTGCGCTTCGTGGCGTAGTGGGCTAACGCCGCGCGCTCGGAAGCGAGGGGTCCCTGGTTCGATTCCGCGCTACGGACACAACTTCGGAAATTTTTTTCTCATTTTTCTCAGACTGGTTACACACTACTACTACTACGACGGGGACGGGACGGGTGCCGCTATAAGGAGCTTCGCTCCTAAAGAAACACCGCATATCCACGGGGTGAATGATGATGAGTGGGCGAAGCTCCGGAGGGAATCATCGGTAAACCGTGAATCTTCCGTGTAATTCGCCCAGTCTCGCCGCACTAAATCGAACGATTGACTTCCACCAATGACACGCGCCATATGTGACGTCATTCCTATTTTATAA
This sequence comes from Dermacentor silvarum, assembly GCF_013339745.2. Taxonomy (NCBI): domain Eukaryota; kingdom Metazoa; phylum Arthropoda; class Arachnida; order Ixodida; family Ixodidae; genus Dermacentor; species Dermacentor silvarum. The sequence goes on from NC_051156.1 coordinate 1,682,479, forward strand.
CAGCGCCCTTCATTATAATTGCACCATCTCCCGCTTAAGGGGACGCTAGCACAAACGCGTTAGAAACGTGCAGTACTCTAAGGGGAAGAGGCCACAGCGTCTTACGCAGCCGTTTACACTTGCCGGAACGTGCACCGCGTTTGCCGACGCCATCAGCGTTTATGAATACGGGGGTAAGGCGGAGAGGCCACAGCGTCTTACACCAGCTTCTTGCACGGGCCGTAACGCGCTAGCAACAAACGCGTTAGAAACGCGCAGTCTTTCGTTAATGTTGGGTATTTATTGCCATCGTGATGCGTCTGTCCATGTGCGCTTCGTGGCGTAGTGGTTAGCGCCACGCGTTCAGAAGCGAGGGGTCCCTGGTTCCATTCCGCTACGGTGGAATCGAACTTTTTTTTTCTCATAAAAGTAGATGCGGCTACCTACTACGACGACTACTACTACTACAGAGGAGGGACAGACCCACACCCTAAGGAGCTTCGCCCCTAAAATTAGCCTAAGCTGCTGAAAACGTCGGCTATTAGGGGCTATAGTACGGTTTCAAGCGCACAACGTGCACAATCTCAGATTGCGGTTGTCGACGTCGGGGAGGCTGGCTTCCATCAGGAAATACTTCGTAATTCACGTCACTAATTCGCTGCAACACCCTGTAAGTTCCGAAGTAGCGACTCAAAAACTTCTCAGATATTCCTTTTCGGCGCACGGGAGTCCAGACCAAGACTTGATCACCAGGTTGGAACTCGACATGCCGATGGCGGAGATCGTAACGGTGCGCATCAATGCTCTGTTGTTTCTTTATGTGCACTCGGGCAAGCTGACGGGCTTCTTCCGCGCGTTGCACGAACAGTTCGGCATCTTGGTCGAGATTGAGATGATCGATGTCGTCGCACGGCAGCATTGCGTCTAACATAATCTGCACTTCACGGCCGTAAACGAGGTAAAACTGCGTGAAGCGTGTTGATGATCGATGTCGTCGCACGGCAGCATTGCGTCTAACATAATCTGCACTTCACGGCCGTAAACGAGGTAAAACTGCGTGAAGCGTGTTGTTTCTTGCGTAGCGGTGTTATAGGCAAACGTTACGTAAGCGAGTGTCTCAGTCCCATGTCTTGTGCTGTACGTCTACGTACATAGACATCATGTCAGTCATCGTTTTGTTCAGTCGTTCGGTCAAGCCGTTTGTCTGCGGATCATAGGCAGTTGTTGTCCTTCAGTGGGTCGTGTAGCTGAGTTTAAAAACGTCTTCAATGAGCTGTGCCGTAAAGGCTTTGCCTCGGTCTGTGATGACGTGCGATGGGGCGCCATGCCGTAGGACGATGCTCTGTATAAAAAACTGGGCAACCTCGGAAGCTGTGCCTCGAGGCAGCGCCTTTGTCTCAGCATACCGCGTCAAACAATCTGTGGCGACCATTATCCACCTGTTGCGAGAAGTTGACAGTGGAAACGGGCGCAGAAGATCCATGCCGATCTGGTGGAAAGGTTTGCCAGGTGGGTCAATCGGATTCGGCAATCCCGCAGGCTTCACAGCTGGCGACTTTCAGCGCTGTCATTCACGGCAGGCTTGGACGTACCGCTTAACAAACTCGGCAAGTTTCGGCCAGTAGTAGGATTTGCGCACTCTATCAAGCGTTCGCGTAAAACCCAAATGGCCAGGCAGAGGCTCGTCATGACAGGCGAACAAAACTTCGGCACGGAGGTCTGCTGGAACAACCAAAAGGTAGGTCTTATTGCTGGCAGCGGAGTTCTTCTTATACACGACGCCATCTCGTAAACAAAAAGACGGCAATCCTCGAGCGATATGCCACGGTATTCATGGGTTTCATCGTTCCAGATGTTCGAATATAGGCCGTAGTACGTCGTCTGCGCGCGCCGGTGAGGACAAATCAGTGACGTTTACGACCCCAAGGAAAGCGCCGTCGTCCTCAATGTCTTGGTCGGTTGCGTCGATAGGGGCGCGCGAGAGTGCGTCAGCGTCTTCGTGTATGCTGCCCGACTTGTACACGATGGCCACGGCGTACTCCTGCAAACGTACACTCCACCGTGCCAGTCGTCCAGAAGGGTCCCGCTGATTTGCAAGCCATCATAACGAGTGATGATCGGTTACCACGTTGAATGGGCAGCCGTAGAGGTAAGGGCGAAATTTGGCTAGTGCCCATACGACGGCAAGACACTCTTTCTCTGTGGTGGTGTAGTTGCTCTCTGCACGCGATAGCGTGCGACTTGCATATGCGATCATTCTTTCAATGCTTTGCTGCCGTTGTACAAGCACCGCACCAAGACCAACGTTACTGGCGTCTGTATGAACTTCCTTCTCCGCCTCCTCGTCAAAGTGGGCCAAAACTGGTGCTGACGCCAGACGCTGTCGAAGCTCGGTGAAAGCAGTCTCTTGCCCTGAGGCCCAGACGAACGATACATCGTCCCTCGTGAGGCGAGTCAGCGGCTCCGCCATCTTCGAAAAATTTTCGATGAAACGCCGGTAGTATGCGCAAAGACCGAGGAAGCGTCGGACACCCTTCTTGTCGGTTGGTGTTGGAAACGTGGCTACAGCGGCAGTTTTCGCGGGAGCGGGGCTAACGCCTTCCGCGCTGACGACGTGTCCCAGAAACATCAGCTCCTTGTAGCCGAAATGACACTTCTGGGGCTTAAGGGTGAGGTTAGCCGATCGGATGGCTTCGAGAACTTGCCGCAGTCGTTTCAGGTGGTCGTCAAATGTCGCCGAAAAAACAACCACGTCGTCGAGGTAGACGAGGCAGCTTTGCCACTTCAGACCAGTGAGAACGCTGTCCATCATTCGCTGGAAAGCAGCTGGTGCCGAACAGAGACCGAAAGGAAGTACTCTGAATTCGTAAAGGCCATCTGGAGTGACGAAAGCTGTTTTTTCGCTGTCTCGTTCACCTTCCTCAAGTTACCAGTAACCGCTCTTGAGATCGAGAGACGAAAAATACTTAGCTCGCTGCAACCTGTCTAAAGAGTCATCGATATGTGGTAGTGGGTTTCCAAATTCTGGGGCGAGGCCTCGGATTCGCCAGCTTGTGCGGTGAACTGGAGTCAGCTCCAATTGTGGGGCGAGGTTCTTGCTGCCCACTGGGGTCTCCTCCATAAGTTGAGCGTACCCAGCCAGCTCCACCAAATTGTAGCGTATACTCTGCTACAGAAAACAAGCTGAATAAGAATCCAGGCAAGCGTAAGCGTCGACGCGTGATGCCGAGACGAACCTCGTTCTCTTCTTTCTTCAGCCCCCTCGCTGTGCCACACCATGTGGCAATATATATCACCTTACTCAGCCTTGCTTCCCGCTTCTGCCATCACCTGATCGCAAATCATATAAGATAGCAGAAACCCTACACTCACACCCTTCGGGGTGGCGCAGTGGCTTGGGGGTTGCGCGACTGTGCTGCAGTGGGACGGGTTAAAAGCCCGGCCCCGAAGGCTGCGTACAAATGGAGGATGTACGCGAAAACCCTCTTGTACACACCCTACAGACCTCCACTGCAGGGCTGTATATATTGTATATAGTGTTGATCCGTTGATATAGTGTGTTGTTATTGTGTGTTGTTAAGTTTCTGTTTGAGGGAAGAGGTTGGGTCGGGCTTTTTTTTTTTCATGGGAGCTTTTCTGCCTCCTCAGCGGACTTCACGCATGCAGCTGCCGCTAGTTGCTCGCTCGCCCTCAACACAACAACATGGACTACACTGTAAGTTCCACTGGGTATGTGCCCTAATAGACAACTTGGGTCACTCGGCCTTTAGATTTAATCATCAGCAGTAGGGTATCCGGTTTTACAAACAACCTGGGCCACGAATCATATACAATTGAGCCTCTCTCAGTAGGTATGTGTGTCGGAATCACGGAGGTAAAGAATACTGGGAAGGAGTGTCACGTGATTTCGCTAGCCTCGGCAAGCCAACCTCCTCTGAAGCCGCCCCTCCCTCTCTCAGGGGCCCCGTGCGTAGTACCTTTTGGGTAGGAATAGGCCCACAAGGTTGCCGGAGCATTCGTGATTGTTTGGTACGTGGTAACTATTAGTGGCACCTGCCGTCACAGGCTTGGAGGCCCGTATGCGGGTAGTGGTTTTCTGCTACTGCGCGCGTCGTTCTTCGCTTCAAATGCGATGCCTTGAAACGTGGAGCAAGTCTGGGGCACCTGAATCGTGAAGACAGAAACTTTTCAAGGCCTCACTTGCGCTTACCACCGCGGTTAGTGGAGTTGCCAGCGCTCGCGGCTCGAAACCCGTCCAGACGCCCGAGTGTGGTCTATTTTTCCCACGTACTCAAGTATCGTCAAATGAGCTGTTGTGCACCTTAAGCTGTGGTGCGTATTATCTTGCTAATTTTCGTTCCGCTGTCTTGCACCTAGAAACAAACGAGATGTGTTGAGGGAAAATTTCTTTACTGTCGCATTTTCGCTTAATAAAAGGCTGGTGTGCGTGTTTTATTTTGAGTGAAATAATTTTTGTCCCGCTCTCTTGCACCTAGGAAGAAACGAGATGTTTTGAGGGACACTTTTTTGTCGCATTTTCGCTTAATAAACGGCTCTGGTGTGCGTGTTTTATTTTGAGAGAAATAAATAGCATTAGCCTGCATTTTAAACGTCGAAGTGGTCGCCGTTTATTCAGATTTACGTGCACTATTTTCCAAGATTGTGTGGTGCGACGACGCTGTTGAGAGGCGCCTCGGGGATCAATTTTCGTTATATAATAAAGCAAATGGACGGAATTTGTGCATTATCTAGAGTTTATTCAGCTGTTTTCGAATGCGAGTATAGCTCCACAGCCTAATTATGTCCTAGAATAAAACACTGCCAGGGGAACCCTTCTTTCTGTGCTAGTAGCGGCAAGGGAAAAATATCAGCATTCATTTGCACTTGTGGATTCATTGTGTTGCTGGTGTACTTGCATGTACAATAGAAAGCATATTTTTTATGACAACAGTAATTGTTTCGTTCTTTATTCAATGTTTATTGCACCTATAGAAGCCAGAAGATTTCATACAAATACAGAAGGAAGCCACATTTGTAATTTAAATGAAGTACATTGCAAAGATAATACACAAAAGAAAATTATAAACAGCAAGTAGGAAAACTTATTGTGCCACTGCTCTTCGGTATCAGTATTAGCATACTTGTATGCCACAGGGCATTTGTATAATGATGTTATACAAAGTAAACTATATCGCACGTAGTATTAATACCTTTAATAAAACTGGTCAATGGGATCAGCTGTCCTTGAATGTAGCTGCAGTTTTGCTTACACTGCCTTGTATGCAACACTTTCAATACAGGGCTATATTTGTATAATATTTATATCTGCGCTGTCCTCACAAACATCGAAAGGCTTCTGTGATTGTGTTTGTCCGAAAAGTAAGCAATACATATGCAGAAATCGAAAAAAGAAGAGTGGTACTTCACAAAGTGAAAGTTGAAAGAATTGATGTCAGGTCCGACCCACAAACTAAGTATGTCCACATTAAAATACAATGCATTGGGCTGCAAGTAAAATGTACAACAAAGCTTATGCTGTATCACATACCTACAAAAAAATTTGCGCCGTCGAAGCTGAGCCAACACACCGCAAAATTAAGAGGCCACGGTTCTATTACGTTGTGAATTTGTGAACCTCAAATGAATGAATATGTCACGGTATTTAAAACACTCATTGAGTGGTATACACCAAATGTTTGTGGTTACAGTGAATCTGGCATCATAAAAGGCTATTGTAAAGCAAATGACCAGGGTGAGCACATTAAATTATTTTTAAAATAGTAAAACCAACGGTATTCCAGGTGACAGTGGCAAATTTCCACAAAGGTCAGGTAAAAGACATACAGGATAAACATTAAAACACATTGTCATCCTCAAGAGAATACTTAGCTCACCCATAATCCATTGAGAGCATTCACAACATGTCCATGTCATCACACAGTTTACTCTAGTGAAAGGTATTCTAGCTAACCTACCGTCATTGTCCACACTGTTTAGCTTGGGCTGAACTGAAAAATTATTTAAGCATAATTTGCACGCAGGTGATTCAAGCTACAGCATTCAGCAAGACAACAAACAAGTACTTGCAAAATTTGTAGAGGGATAATGTGATGCCTTATTCTAAAAGTTTGACATCTGCATACAATGCTCTCGAACAATATATGCACTTTACAATGTAACTCAAAAAAAAATACCTTAACATAAAACCTGGTGGGACAGCTGAAGTTGATGGATAAAGGAAATAATTGTGGGGGCCATCATGAACATAATTCACCCACGAGGAAACTTATGTACCAATTCTTCCGGTACTGCGAGCCGCAGCACCCAAGCTTACACCCTGCGTAGGTCAGCAGAGTAACCATGATCCTGTAAAATTGCTTCTGTGAGTGGTTCACTGGCTGCAGGGCTTCTCTGAGGGGCAGTGAGGTTCATTTTCATCGATGGCGTATGGTTTTTTAAGAGGAGCGTACAAAGAGAATTTCGATGTGGTCCAATAGAAAGCAATTTCCGCCATCAATGTCCTTGACCTCATTACGAACTATCAGAAGCTTCAATGCTGCTGCAAACTGCTTTGCTGTTGGGTTGTCATTGCAGCCCCCAAATTATTTTATTGCAGCAAAAAGTAACTCGAGGTGGTCCTGACTGATCTTGGAAGTCGGAAGATATGCCAATAGGGCATTTTCTGTAACCAAGTGGTTGTATAGACGGTTGTCTAAGCACACGACAAAGCGAATGAAGCCTGTCTTTTGGTTGGTCCCTCTCATTAGTTTACCAGCTGCAGACTCTTTAAGCGAGCAAAAGTAGGCCATCAATTCTTTGATATACGCAGTGACAGGAGCCACATTTTCAGGGCACAGTGGTCTTTTCTATTCTTCTTGACTTGGATGTCTTGAATTTAAAATTTCAAAGGCGTTGTTGACATGTCTTATAAACTCTTCTGTTGGCAAGGAATCTGAAAATTTAGAATTTTTTTAAGCTCTGCAGTCACTAAGAGCATCTGCTACCGTTTGACTAAACGTTTGAGCCAACAATGAGACTTTCCTGGGCTGGTTTTTCAAGGTAATATGTGCTTGTCTAAGTTTGTTTGCCAGATGTAGGCCCTCTGTGTACTGGATTTCATGAAGCTCATCAATGTGTTTCAACAATATGAACTGTCTGTTCGTATCACAATAGCCTTTTTATCAAACAGTGTGTGCCGTAGTAGCTTCAACATGCGACAGCTAGGGATCCAACAGGGCAAAGAGAAGCTTTTTTTGTCACTGGATGCGGAAAAGAATCATCCAGCTCAGTCAGGTCCATCTTGCAGCCAAGGCTGTGCAGCAATGACAAATTCGCTGCAGCGCCATCGCAGGTGAAACTCACAATGTGTGCACCTTTTTCGCGAGTGAAGCTAGAAGCTTGCAGCACCAAATTGCGTCTCTGCTCACCACCAACGCCATGCACTAGAAAGTAGCCAATCGGCAGCTTCCGTCTGCCATTGATTGCAAAAAGCAATAAAACAAATGCATATTTGGCAACTGGAAAGCTGTCATCATTGACATCAATGTCCATGTCAACATATCTATGGAAGCTTTTCCCAACCCACACCACTTCCCTGAATGGCCATCTCATCCACAACCAGAATGCATAATGCGGAGACCCGTGCTTTACCGTGATAGCCAATGCAGTCATTGCCTCTTTTGAAAAGCCAGCAGCCATATCAATGGATTGGTATCATTTACACAGCGTCTTTGGATGAGGGAGGCATATGTTGAAAACAGCTCGTACATATCTGTATGCTCTAGGGGAATAAAATGCAAAGTCAGTGCAAATTGCCTGAGCTCTGGCGAGTACGCGCGTGACATTGCTGGCACCAGACTTATGTGGCAGTTGACGCATGAGCAAGTCTTTTTTGCCCCACCAAGACTCTGTAATATGGCGACATCCTCATTTCATAGAATGCGATTGTCAGATAAATCTTCTATGACAGCTTCGAGATGAGCAACCTTTTGAAAAAGCCGTTGATGGGATTGCCGTAGAGTCTTCATCTTCTTCTTGGTCGCAGTTTGTAATTGTTTAACGCCATACTTCATGCCTCATAAAGGCCTTTTTAGGCGTGTATTCTTCTGGATGTGGCTGCAAAATATCACGCGCTGTAACAGGTGCATGAGCGACCAACATGACACAAAGCACGTACGCAGAACAAAGTACTTAATTGTTGAAGCATACACTCTTGCGCAAGCTATGAAGAATATAATGCTTAATTTTAGGTCATTACCTGGCTCACGACGGTTTCAATTTACACTTTTGTGAACTTAAAAACTGTGGGGGCATAAAACTGCCATCCACACGAGCTTCCTAGTACCACTTAATTTTGTTTGATTACTTATTTGCTAAATACTGCAGGCCCATCTGGGCCCAGACAAGAAAGGTAAAAGTACAAAACAACTAACACAAAAGAGGCCAATGTCGCATAGCTCAATGAGAGATGTTTCACAGGAGTGTTTTAGTTTGAGTGGGCAAAATATACTAAGCTCATATATCACGGCTCATTGTGACCGATCGACCAAATAAAGAGCATAGAAAATTGTGAAAAACATGTTGGTCTTCTAGTTATTGTGTCATTTGAATGGAAAAGAGAAATTGAAAAAGGATTATTGGCCGCTAAATGGTGTTTAATGCAAATCCTGAGGAAACACATACCACTGCGGACGAATATGAATGTTTCAGGTTTTAATTAGATGGTTGCCAAGATCATAAATGTTAGTGTCCACGTGCAGTTCACTGATCGACATTTATTATGCTTCAGCTATTAAACAGTTGGCACGAAAATATATGCTACTTCACTTGCAGTTACCTAAGGAAACAAGTATGTAAAAATTGTAGTGGTTGAGTATTATCCTCACCATAGTATGCCTTGCTGTTCGAGGTGTCGCTAGGTTGTGTGTAGGCAGTGCTGCATAAGCTTCACCCTTGAGTGTCCTGGAGGTCCTTGGACTGGGAGACAGGACCATATACACCAAGTGCAATGATAAGGGACTGTTTACTGCAACGTAGTTTGAAATTGCTGATCGTGCAAACGAAACACAAGATGCACAGTTGAAGCTAAAACCCAGGACTAATAGCGACACCATTGGCTTCAATTAAAATTTAAGCCCAATAATGACCAGCAAGCAGGACATTGTTAGGGAGATCAGTGGCTGTGGCTATATACTGTATTTTTATCTACTGTCCCAAAAAATGTTGATAAAACTTACCAGCACAGTTGGCATGGTATAAATTTTATTACTAAAGTACAATGTTGGAGCCTAGCAAGGGTGTTAATTATGTGTAATGAGAGGACATAGGTGAAGTATAATTCCGAGAAGGAGTGTGTTTTCCTTATTCCAACTTTACTGAAAAAAACTAGTTTTTCATCTTACATCATAACACTGCTTCGCTGCAGTTTGTTTTATTTTCCTTATCTCGTACTTATCTTAGATTGACTAAAATGAGGTTATAATGTAGCACATATGGCTTTCATTCATTAGCACTTTCTTTTGCCAGTGTTAACAATGAAATTTGAACGCAGTATGCTTGTCACCTGTGTCAAAAAAGGTCCCGCAGGGGCGTCTGCGTAAGCAGGCGTTTGGTGTGTTGCGACACCACGGACCCGAGCACACGGGGGTCGGACCCTCCCGCGTGTAGCCGTGCGCGGCTTAGCCGTGTCCGGGGAAAAGAGGATCCTGGGGGTTGAGCCGATGCCGGGTGTCTGGACCGTTATGGCCCCCCGGCGGAGGCAACACACCTCTTTGGCCTCCGCTTCACGTAGACGGCCCCCCCCCCGGACTGACCCACCCGGGGGAAATCGGTAGTTGCCTATTCCTGGCTCTCTCTCCAATCTTCGTCTTTCCCTATCACTTTTAATCTTTCCTGTCTTCTCATCTTTTCCATTCACTTCGACTTTTCCTGGCGGCAAGGGTTAACCTGGTGTGGCTGTCCTACCTTGGGTATACCATATTAGGTTATAGTAACGGCATACTTCTGGCGCTGTGCAGACTTGTTTACATGTTCTACCACGTCCCCTTGTTGGGCTCCGTGGTGGGTGGCAGACGCCGTTGCCGAATAAACCACTTCTTTCCATGGGATCCTCAAACCCTTTTACAACCGATCGTGCCTCGAAAAGGGTACGCACTGACGCAACCTCGCTATTCTGGCCCAAAAACAAAGAAACTTTCCCGAAATTTCACGTCCTTCACTGTGAGCAACCATCTACGAAAGCTAGAGCAATTTCCCCATTTCTTGTGGCCAAGTGCCTAAAAGACAAAGATGGCAACCGGAGATTTGCTCCTCGAACTAAAAGACAAGAAACAATACAACAAACTCGCACACCTCGTAGCCTTTGGTAACATCCCTGTTTCTGTAAGCGCACATCGAACAATGAACACAGTAAAAGGTGTATTATCAGACGAAGACCTAATGACATTGAATGAAGAAGAACTCCTGGATGGATGGAAGGACCAAGGGGTAATCCATGTGCAGCGCATCAAAATCAGACGGATAGACAACGAAATCCCAACAAAGCATTTAATACTCACTTTCAGTTCAACTACTTTACCCGAGACTCTTGAAACCGGCTACGTAAAACTTCATGTTCGACCATACATTCCGAACCCGCGACGTTGCTTCAAATGTCAAAGATTTAGGTCACGCATCCCAGAGCTGCCGAGGGCAGCTTATGTGCGCCAAGTGCGGCGCAACCGGTCACTCTTCTGACGATTGCAATAATGACGAGGTACATTGTGCTAACTGCGATGACAGTCACCCTGCATACTCCAGAGCTTGTCCAGTCTGGAATAAAGAAAAAAGTTGTCGCAGTTTCACCTGAAAGGCGAAGCATCAATTGCGATAGCAAATTTGTAGAGAGCTATACGGAGTAATGATATTAGCTTTATCAGCTGTATAAACTTGGACATGCAGCAGCACCGGCAACACGCAGAACTGTTGTCGACGCCGTCGGCGTTTTGACCGCGTTCGCTCAAAATGCGTGCGGCGTTGGTGACTGTTGCCGGAGCCTCTGATATGAATAGGCACTTTGTGCCGCAGCTAAACGTCGCCTCCCTTCCCTCCCCCACGGCCTCTCGTGCGTCGGAAGAAGGCGCGTTTGCTCTACATATATGGTGATTGTAATGGAGGAAAGAGACGCCTACTTCTGCAGCCCTTAAGGGAGCACGGCGCAGAACGCGCGTTTGTTCTCCGCCGTGCGTTCACTCCCCGTGAAAGCGCGCGCCCCTCGCGCCCTTTCACTCGCACATACAGCGTTCGGCGCGCTGAGCCGTGCTCCCTCAAGGGCTGCAGAAGATAGCGCCAACCTTTCCCTTTCCCTCAAGAACCTTATCTCATCATCGGTCGACAATTCATCTCATTGAGCGTTTGCGCAGAACGCGCGTTTGTTCTCCGCCGTGCGTTAACTCCCCGTGAAAGACGCGCCCCTCGCGCCCTTTCACTCGCACATACAGCGTTCGGCGCGCGGCGACGATTTCATCTCCAAATGACGTCATACGGAACCTCACGGCAACGGCGACGGCGACGGCGACGCCGACGGCAGAAATCTGCTTTTGAGTGTCCATATATTGCTATCGCAATAAAAAAAATCATTACTGTAAAAGTGAAGGAGAACATAACATTTCGTGAAGCACGACAACGTATCTCCTCTTTATTCTTGCTCAAAACATCTTTCGCCGAAGTGGTGCAACGGGGGGCGGCACCACAACGGCATCTGGCGGCAGCCCGGACCACGCCTAGCGTGCCGAGGGCAACGCCACCCGCCCCTAAGGTGGGAGCAGCCAACGCTGCCCTGCCATCTCTCAAACTCTCCACACCAGTGGCCTCTACAAGCTCCGGCAGCAGCCAGGGCACCGCAGAGGCCCCAGGGGTCCTGTCGACCTCCGGACCGGTGGGGACGAAGACTTCGTCGCTCGAGATGAAGTCTACGCAACGCACACATCGCTCTCTGGAGCGGGTGTCCAGTGCCTCGCAAGAGGCTATGGACACCAGTCCAAGCCAAACGGCGCTAGTAGCGTCGATGGAGCGGCGAGGTTCTCTCGACCGCTCCAAAAAGTTGTCGCAGTTTCACCTGAAAGGCGAAGCATCAATTGCGATAGCAAATTTGTAGAGAGCTATACGGAGTAATGATAGTAGCTTTATCAGCTGTATAAACTTGGACATGCATCAGCACCAGCAACACGCATAACTGTTGTCGACGCCGTCGGCGTTTTGCCCGCGTTCGCACAAAATGCGTGCGGCGTTGGTGACTGCGGCCGGAGCCTCTGATATAAATAGGCACTTGGTGCCGCAGCTAAACGTCGCCTCCCTTCCCTCCCCCTCCCCCCCATGGCCCTTCCTGCTTCAGAAGAATGATAAGTGGTTCTTGAGGGAAAGGGAAAGGTTGACGCTATCTGACTTCAGAAGAAGGCGCGTTTGCTCTACATATATGGTGATGGTAAAGGAGGAAAGAGACGCCTACTTCTGCAGCCCTTAAGGGAGCACGGCACAGAACGCGCGTTTGTTCTCCGCCGTGCGTTCACTCCCCGTGAAAGCGCGCGTCCCTCGCGCCCTTTCACTCGCACATACAGCGTTCGGCGGCGCGCGGCGACGATTTCATCTCCATTGACGTCATACGGAAACTCAAGGCGACGGTGACGGCGACGGCGACGCCGACGGCAGAAATCTGCTTTGGAGTGTCCATATAATTGCTATCGCAATAAAAAAAAAGTTGTCGCAGTTTCACCTGAAAGGCGAAGCATCAATTGCGATAGCAAACTTGTAGAGAGCTATACGAAGTAATGATATTAGCTTTATCAGCTGTATAAACTTGGACATGCAGCAGCATCGGCAACATCCACAACTGTTGTCGACGCCATCGGCGTTTTGCCCGCGTTCGCTCAAAATGCGTGCGGCGTTGGTGACTGTTGCCGGAGCCTCTGATATAAATAGGCACTGCGTGCCGCAGCTAAACGTCGCCTCCCTTCCCTCCCCCTCCCCCACGGCCTCTCGCTCGTCGGAAGAAGGCGCGTTTGCTCTACATACATGGTGATTGTGAAGGAGAACAGAGACGCCTACTTCTGCAGCCCTTAAGCGAGCACGGCGCAGAACGCGCGTTTGTTCTCCGCCGTGCGTTCACTCCCCGTGAAAGACGCGCCCCTCGCGCCCTTTCACTCGCATATACAGCGTTCGGCGCGCGGCGACGATTTCTTCTCCAAATGACGTCATACGGAACCTCACGGCGACGGCGACGGACGCCGACGGCAGAAATCTGCTTTTGAGTGTCCATATAATTGCTATCGCAATAAAAGACAAAACACCAATTACAGGGCCTAACAAAGGCTCTGTAAAGTAAGTTACTCTCCTCCCTTTTGAGACACACAGCACCTTTCATTTTCCTCAAACATGAACACAATAATGCAGTGGAATGTTAGGGGACTAATCCACAACCTAGACGACATCCAAGAACTTATCAATAAATTCAATCCAAAGGTGCTGTGTGTTCAAGAAACACACCTAAACTCCAGAAACACCAACTTCCTACGTCAGAATATTGTTTTCAGAAGAGACCGCGAGGATTCTGCCGCATCATCTGGTGGTGTGGCCCTCATACTCGACAGAAGTGTAGCCTGTCAGCAACTTCCACTCAATATGGCACTTGAGGCGGTAGCCGTTCGTGCTGTACTTCTGGGTAAGCTCATAACCGTTTGTTCGCTCTACATACCCCCACATTATCCTTTACACAAGCACGAATTTCAGTCATTTATAGATGAATTACCAGAACCTTACCACGTTCTTGCCGATTTCAATGCACACAGCAGCTTGTGGGACGACACGCGTATCGATGCACGAGGACGCCTAATCGAACAATTTCTTTTCTCCTCTGGTGCGTGTCTCCTGAATAAGAAGGAACCCACCAACTACAATCTCGCAAACAAAACGTTTTCTTCCATTGATCTCAGTGTAGCTTCCCCGTCTATATTTGCTGAGCTTAAATGGGAAGTTATAAAAAATCCTTACGGGAGTGACTACTTCCCGATACTGCTGAGATCACCACTATACAAAACGAACCACCACAGGCACATCGCTGGAAGTTGGATACGGCAGATTGGGAGAAATTCCAAAGTCATACAAGTAGTATCTCGTGGTCTGACATATCTTCGCTGGGAATTGATGCTGCTGTCGAGTATCTTACATCTTTTATAATTGATGCCGCCTCTGAATGTATACCTAAAATAAGTAGTGCGACCTGCAAACGCCGTGTCCCATGGTGGAACGACGAATTTCGGAACGCTCGTAGGAAACAGAACAAAGCGTGGGGCTTGCTACGGGACTCCCCAACTGCGGAGAATCTTGTCAATTTTAAGAAGATAAAATCGCAGGGCAGAAGAACGCGTCGACAGGCCAGGAGAGATAGTTGGGAGAAGTTTTTATCAGGCATCAACTCGTATACAGATGAGGGCAGAGTCTGGAAGAAAGTTAATAAGATAAAAGGGCTACAAACTTATTCACTCCCGTTGGTTAACACACAAGGCGACAGTCTGGAAGAACAAGCTTACTGCCTGGGAGCACATTTTGAACATGTGGCCAGCTCATCCCATTATTCCCAAACATTTAAAAGACACAAGGCTAGAATAGAAAAACAGAAACTAGAAAGAAAATGTAACGAACACGAGGCATACAACCAGCCATTCGGCATTGCTGAGCTGTATGCATCGCTTAGTTGCTGCAACAAGTCTGCCCCAGGCCCTGACCGCATAGCTTATGAAATGCTGAAACACCTTCCCCATGAAACAAAGAAAACTCTGCTCTCCCTATACAATGCTATATGGACCTCCGGCGAGATCCCCTCTGCCTGGAAAGAGGCCATTGTCATTCCTATACTGAAGCAGGGCAAGGACCCATCGTCTGTTTCAAGTTACCGGCCTATAGCACTAACAACCTGTCTCTGCAAACTGTTCGAAAAAATAATAAACCGCAGACTTCCTCGAATCAAACAAACTGCTTGACCCGTACCAATGCGGGTTTCGAGAGGGTCGATCCACCGCCGACCATCTAATACGTATTGAGACGCAAATTCGTGAAGCTTTTGCCCATAAACAGTTCTTTCTGTCTGTATCCCTTGATATGGAAAAAGCCTACGATACCACGTGGCGGTTTGGAATACTTAGAGACCTCTCACACGTTGGTATACGTGGTAACATGTTAAATGTCATAGAAAGTTATTTATCTAATCGCACATTCCGTGTTCGTGTGGGAAATGCTGTATCAAGACCATTTGTGCAGGAAACTGGAGTGTCACAGGGCGGGGTGCTGAGTTGCACTCTCTTTATCGTAAAAATGAGTTCTTTGCGTCTGTACATCCCAAGAAACATGTTTTACTCTGCATACGTCGATGATGTACAGATAGGTTTCGCCTCGTGCAATCTTGCAGTCTGTGAGCGGCAGATTCAGTTTGGTCTGAACAAGGTGTCTAAGTGGGCAGATGAGAATGGATTTAGCCTTAACCCACAAAGACCACCTGCGTCCTTTTCTCCAGAAAGAGGGGTCTGCACCCCGATCCTGACATTGAGTTGCAGGGAAAACGTGTGGCCGTAAAAACAGAACAAATTTTTAGGTGTGATTTTAGATAAGAAACTAACATTTGTGGCACACATACGGTATGTAAGAAACAAGTGCATGAAAACAATGAATATTATAAAAGTATTGTCACGCACTGCTTGGGGTAGTGACACAAAGTGTCTTTTGAATCTTTATAAGAGCCTCATACTCACAAGAATAGATTACGGCACCATAGTGTACCATTCCGCTACGCCAAGCACCCTAAGGATGCTGGATCCTGTACACCACCTAGGCATCCACCTAGCCACTGGTGCCTTCAGGACAAGTCCTGTGGCAAGCCTGTATGTATAGGCGGACATGTGGTCGCTCGAGATGCAACGTTCGTACCTAAGCCTCACCTATTTTCTGAAAGTTAATTCGAACTCGGAACACCCGTCCTTCTCAACCGTAAATGACATGACCAGTGCCACACTCTTTAATAACCGGCCGACAGCAAGAGATCCCTTCTCAGTACGTGTAAGAAAAATTAGTGAACAAATGGATATCCCACTACCTGAAAATGCTCTGATGGCCCCAGCAAAGCCAGTGCCACCGTGGCAGTGGCAACTCATAGAGTGCGATACCTCGTTTGTAGAGGTCACAAAAGACGCTCCAGAGGCACATATTCGAATGCACTTTCTAGAAATTCAGTTCAAGTACTCGTCCTGCACTCAGTTCTACACTGACGCTTCCAAGTCACATGCAGGGGTATCTTACGCAGTAGTCGGACCGTCGTTCTGAGAGTCCGATGTACTGCACCCGGAAACAAGCATTTTTACGGCTGAGGCCTATGCACCTTTATCGGCTGTGAAGAGTATAGGCAAATCAGAACTTAAAAGATCAATAATATTTACAGACTCCCTAAGCGTCGTAAAAGCCTCATGACTCTACATAGACACAAAAACCCTGTACTTATTGAACTGTATTCTGCTCTGTGCAAAGCATACATGTCTAACCAGCATATTACTATCTGCTGGGTGCCTGGCCATCTAGGCATCGAGGGCAATGTTCTGGCTGATCAAATGGCCACATCAACTACATCGCGAGCCCTGAACCCTACAGCTTCTATCCCTGCCGCAGACCTCAAGCCCTACTTAAGAAATAATCTTCGAAGCCACTGGCAGCGCTTGTGGGATGCCGAAACGAACAATAAGCTCCATTTAGTTAAGCCACAGATAGGTCCCTGGCATCCGGTTACGAAAATACGAAGAACTAATGTCCTATTCTCTCGTTTGAGAATAGGACAGACATACGGCACCCACAATTTTCTTTTAACTGGAAATGACCCACCAACCTGTGGTAGATGTGGAGAGAGGCTTACCGTGCTCCACGCCCTTGTGGAGTGCAGGGAAGCCGAAACAGAGAGAAAAAGGCACTTTCCTCTAGCGTACCGGTACTGTCTCCCTCTCCATCCCGCTATGTTTCTGGGTGACAAACCCCTCTTTAACACCAAAGCTGTCCTGGGTTTTCTTCGCGATGCTACATAACATGTTATTTGCCCAATAGTTTCATAGCGCATCCTCTCTCCAGAGGATGCCGCTGCGATAGTAGTTTTGTATGCACGCATCTCCAGGCCCTTGCATTTCAAAGGGCCTGTCAAGGCAGTAGTGCTTTTTGAAAAGACTTATCAGTGATAAATTCTCATTTATCATCATTACCTTGCAATTTGTTCTTTCCTTTCATAGTGCACCTCATTAGCCATTGCCATAATTTTATTACATATATATTTTACGCATCTTACAGCGATTGTTTTAGGCCCTTTTACAGCCACGACACATCTACTTTTCGCAATTCATTGCTTCATTGTCAACTTATTAACACAGGCCTGGCGCTCTTTGGCCATACCTGGCCCTTGCGCCATTAAACACCATACATCATCATGTGTCAAAAAAGGACTCTAATGTAGCCAATGATAGGTTGAACAGTTCTATCTTTCTCTTCATTCTCAGCATTACTAATAGATCTCTTAAATCTGTTGAAAACATCTTACAAAAAGCTGTATGACAGTCTCATATGCATTTTGAAACTGAAATAATTACTTTAAAGGTGAAATCCAAAATATATATTACAAGGAAACACCAGATTTTTGCGAAGCTAATCAGAACTTGAATGAACCAAGGCACACATGTGAGAAAATGTCTTAAGCAAGCTCTGTGATCATCACGACAATCAAACATGCCAGGACATGTTGGATTTCGGAAGGCTCATCAGCGATGTCTGAATCAGTCAAGGACGCGCTAGCAGATGTAGCAGTACCCTGTGCTAGCACATCAATCAGACAAAGCCCTTAGAGATGTCGATATCCATTGTGGCTTGAGAGAGACCTGCCTGAATATAAGAAAATCATATATCACTTCAGGAATGGTGGGGGACATCTACCACAGACATGAAAAAGGTATGAACAAACTGGAAACATGCATTATGGCTGCATACAGCTGTGCATCAACTTACTTGTTCAACTTGATGCTGTTATGTTCCCGTGGATGTAGCTGCTTCACTTTAAGGTTGACTCATTGCTGTGGCATCGTTCTTTGCAAGCGTCTGCAGTTAAAAAATAACCCACCAGATATTTTTAAGGTCCAACAATAACATTTGCTGTGGAATGCATTTACACAACCTTTGCAGAGTCATGCAAAAGACCTCGCATGATGTGTGCATGCTTTCCCTACACACCGCATCCCCTTGTGTAGAAAAGTATGTTTGATCTAAGTGTGCTTGTAAAATACACATACAGCTAATTGAATCTCGGGTAAAATGGACCTGTAGTAACTTTGCAGTGCATGTTTCACACAAAAATCTCATAGATATAGCTGTAACACATGCATAATGTAATGTAATGCCCCCTCTGTAATACCTCCAGGCCTTCAGGGTACTACTACTAAATGAATGAAAATAATGTTCACTCCTGTAATATAAAGTAAAACTGCGTTATCACATCTGAACTGTCATTTACCTGTTGTTTAAAATATGTCAACCCACATCACATATTCTGAAAAAAAAGAAAATGATATTTAGCCTCAACAAGGGGAGTGATTGAAACTTTGGAACATGATGTTTGAACTTTGCACTCACAAGCCGAGTTTCTACGAGCAGAATATTCTCTACAAAATTATGGTTCTTGGCGACTATTGCAAAACTTGGCATATTATGTGAAGACTAATCTTTCATGGTTTCTTCAATTATTTAGTTTTGTTGCAATTTTGATTGTTTTCAGCCTAAAGAAATACATACAAATTCAGTCAATAACAACTTTTTTATAGCAGGAAATGTTATTCTTTGACAATAAATAGCTTCACATCGTGGGCTTTTTAGGAGTGTACGCTAGCTGACAAAAATATTTTAAGGAGAAATAAATGTTTAACACTTAGTGGGAAGTATGACAAAGTTGAAAGAAAATGGCTTGAATGGTATTGCACCACTATTTCATCAGTTAATCACACGAGCACGCACTCACTAACGATCGCGAATATTGCAGTTCCATTTTCATAAGTAAAAAAACGTTCATTGTGCTTACCTATGGAAGGACAAACCATCGCGCCGATTTTCTGTTCGATTAGGGCATCCTGGCACACAACACTTCATCGCGCAGGTGAGCCTACTGCTGACTGGCGTTCTCGCCGGTCTGCAAAGAGGCCGAAGACGTTGAGCAGATCTCGAGCAACAGTGTCGACTGCGCTGCGTTAACTACCGGCCGGCACGGCCCTAAATATGTTCGGAGTTTCCGGCTCGCCAGTCCATCCTTGGGCACAAGACGGGACGAATTTTTTTCCCGTAGGAAAACAGTCGCTTCGGACCCTGTACGCTCGCTTAATCGCCGGCACATTTTGCGGGGGCGAAAGGCATCATTGTTTCCCAGAAGACGTCCTCAAACGCAACGAATCGTCGTCGGAAGGGCGGCTTGGTTTCCTTCACACGTTTGCAGGGCGAAAGGTTCCCTCGTTTCCCTGAAACCACACCGAAACGCAACCAGTCGTCCTTGAGGTGGTCCTCTCGGGTTGTAGGGCGCAATGCCGGTTAACCGACGAATTCGTTCGCAACAGCCTTGGCGCCTGTCTGCTAATTAAGCGGCGAGACAAAACTGCTTCACACACTCGTGTTTCTTCACCACTCGTGTTCCTGCACACGCCAAGTATGTGCGCATATTCCGAAACCCCCGCAGAAGACGAAACCGAAGCCACCGAAGCAAGCCGAGTAATATCTAGCGCTTGCCTATCACGTGAGGGCCTATTTCCCATCATCCCATTCCTCTAAATTTTTTATGACTAGGATTCAAAATTGTCACGTGACGCTCCCTCCTAGTTTTTTTCCTTCCTCTATGGTCGGAATAGACAGCCCTGACATTTCGTTATGTGCAATTGGGCAAGTGCTAGCTGATATTTGTAACAGTAGACAATATGGTCCACTCCACATGATAACTGGGCTTATCAATGAATTTACAACTGCCACAGAAATGGTATGAATCATTAGCAATGCAATGAAATATCACAGCAGAACAAGAAACCAGAAGTGAAGAAGTATAGTCCGCCGGATCATTGTCCCTAATGCGCGTTATTAATGCAGTTAACCGCGTTCTGAATGAAGCTACGCCTCAACGTTTATTTAGCACCTAATTTCCGTTCGAGTTCTATTCTATCACGCATTAATCAGACCGAAACTTGAATACGCATGCGCCGTTTGGGACGATCACCAAAGCAACCTTAATAAAACTAGAGTGTACTAGAATGGGGGAGTGGGTCCAGCGGACGCCCTAGCAAGCGCCGAGGGTGAAGCAATAAACGCGGAAAATGTGGCGGTGCTGCCATCGCCTTATTCTGAATCTCCGGCCAATAAACGTTGGCTCCGGCTGTTTCGGCAGCGCTCATTGGCTGAGGCGAGCTCTCAGGCTCAGTAGTTGTCGTCTGCTCGACGCACCTTCGTTATTGCGTCGTTTGCGTTCTTTCCTCCGCTCTTTTTCCATTTTATTTACAATATATCGGTGGCAAATAATTTCAGTGTTATCGCTACCGAGTTTCTGCTTGTAAAAGCTCGATGCAGCTGCGATAGGGTCTCCGACGCGACAAGCGTCGGGCCCGCGAGCGGGGCCGCTCGTTCGAGAGAAATTGACGGTGGCGCCACCTGGATTTTCAATAAAAGATTCCTCAGCGCAGAGCCCTCATTGGACCCACTCCAGCAATCTAGTACACTCTAATAACACGAAAGAATATCTCCAAAACCAATCAGCCCGATTCATTTTCTTTAGATAAGACATCATTCTAGTGTCACCGAACTAACATCTCGTGCAAAGATTGAGAGTCTTTCATCGCGCCGAAGGATACCATGTCTTTGCCTATTCTTCAAGTATTACCACGCGTCACCTTTTACTCCTCCCATCAAGCCAGCCTATCGTCCTCCATATCGCACTCATCACGAAAAATCTGTATAGCCGCCATCTGCTCGAAGTACTGCGCACCGTTCTTCATTTTCTGTCGAGACACCACAAGATTGGAAAGGCCTTCCCGCCAACGTTGTGCAACTCTCCAGTAGCACGGCTTCAAGACAACGATCGAGAAATTGTGCAACACTTACCAAATGTGTAATAGCCCGCGTTCATGCAAAACCCCTTCATTGGGGCCTTTGAAGCAATGTAACAAAGTAAATAAAAATAAAGATTTGTAGCTTCGTTGTCATTCGGTGACTGGCATGCCGTTGTGAAGCCTTCGTAATCATTCAGTCGATCTTCAGGCTGCTGTCTCATTTATGCAGATGTGGCCATTGGTAGTCGTCATTCCGGCGTCATACATAAGTCGTTGCCACTGAGTCGGTCTTTATTGTTATTTTTATTTTATTTATAGTATCATCAAGGCTTACAATGAAACATTACAGAGGGCAGGTGCTAATAAATATAGATAACCACAAAAAATGAAAAAAAAAACACGAATACTAATCAGATGACAATGCATTGCAAATTTAAAGTAACGCAAATAAGAGCGACACAATAGGCATATCGTGGTAACAAAAAAGAATTACACGCAGAAAAACAGAAAACTTCGGTAATACAGATGAGAGAGAGAGAAAATATGCATAGAAAGGCAGGCCGGTTAACCGGAGGTAGTTTCGATTGGCTACCCTGCACGGGGGGAAGGAGTAGGAGGATAAAAAAAGAAAGAGAAAGAGAGTGGGAGGGGAGAAAGAAAGAGAGACTAGCACAAACAAACCGCGTGCACTATAGAGTGGTAAGGTCCGGGCGGCTTTCTTGAAGTCTATCGCGAAGGCCCGTAGACCGCAGGTACCTTCCTAGCGCGAGTAAGGCCTTCAGCGCGGATGTTTTATTGCGATAGCAATTATATGGACACTCCAAAGCAGATTTCTGCCGTCGGCGTCGCCGTTGCCGTCGCCGTCGCCGTGAGGTTCCATATGACGTCAATGGAGATGAAATCGTCGCCGCGCGCCGCCGAACGCTGTATGTGCGAGTGAAAGGGCGCGAGGGACGCGCGCTTTCACGGGGAGTGAACGCACGGCGGAGAACAAACGCGCGTTCTGTGCCGTGCTCCCTTAAGGGCTGCAGAAGTAGGCGTCTCTTTCCTCCTATACAATCACCATATATGTAGAGCAAACGCGCCTTCTTCTGACGCACGAAAGGCCGTGGGGGGGGGGGGGGGGGGGGGAAGGGGGGGGACGTTTAGCTGCGGCACCAAGTACCTATTTATATCAGAGGCTCCGGCAACAGTCACCAACGCCGCACGCATTTTGTGCGAACGTGGGCAAAACGCCGACGGCGTCGACAATAGTTCTGCGTGTTGCCGGTGCTGCTGCATGTCCAAGTTTATACAGCTGATAAAGCTAATATCATTACTCCGTATAGCTCTCTACAAATTTGCTATCGCAATTGATGCTTCGCCTTTCAGGTGAAACTGCGACAACTTTTTTTCGGAGCACTAACCTAAAGCTTTTAGTTGCGTTAGTGGACGATTGGGCAATTGGTCCAGCACTCTACACAGCATTTGTCAAAGAACTTTATTGAAAGGCCCTGCGAGTTTGTGGGTCGGGCAAATTGTCCTGGCTTGGTGACGGCCAGGAGTTTTTCAGTCCTGGTGGCTTCCTCGGCCCGCTGGACAGCCCAAAGTTGATCGTCAAGGGCAGTGCTTAGCAACACAGTCTCCTAGCGCCGTCTGCATTATTTTGTTGCTGCACAAGAATATGTAGATTTTCGACAGCGGTCACTGAAGTGCTACTGTGAATGCCTGCGCGTTATCATTTTATAAGAAAAGTGAAAATTAAATAAGTTTTCATAAAGTTGCTACATTCCTTAAATGAAATGGTAGCAAATAAATGCCACCACTTTACAACTTAACATTTACAATTTTTTGCGTGTTAAAGCATAGGGCAACTTAATGCTGGTTGCCATTATTTTTCTTCGTTATATTTTCAAGCGAGTTGAATATTCTGCCGTACGTTATCGCACAATTAGCCCAACTAATGAAATTGAGACTTCCGAGTGTTCATTATTCTTAGATAAATGCTTTCAGTCTACACGGATGCTGCAAAATTTCTCAAAATTTGTGAGTGGGAGACGGCGGCTCCGCAGATTTTCGATGTTTGTGGCGGAAATTCAGATCACCGATCGACGAAATATATCTCCAAGAATCGAGAAGGTCAGGGGACTCTGCCCATACCAAGTTTTTCGCAAGTGAGCCAATTTTCTGGTCACTGCAGCGACTTTCTTGTGGTGCCACGCCAGTGGACGAACTAAGCAGAACGCAGCACTGGTCGACGCCACTGCTCCAGCATCAGGCGCGGCCGGAGACTAGGCCTAAGCTAGCGAGAAGTGCGAGGCCCCCTCGCGACTCGCTTTATGGCCTTATCTACGACCACAATGGACGTCGTACAGGTAGAAGGTGAAGAAATATCGCCGACAGAGATCCGTAAAGACAAGGGATGGCTCGACGCACGCGCCAAGTGTAAGAAAAAACAGACGCCCATCGGGGACGCTGACCCAGCTGCGCAGGCAGCTGACACGTTGGCCAAGGAAGAAACGTATATAAGAAGGGCAGCCAGAACAGCGCGAACACTCAGCATGGCTGGAAAGAAACCGAACCTGCTGGCGGACAACATCAAGATCATCTTGCGCCCTAAAGACGGCTTCAGTACCGCGACACATCGTGCGGCTCGAATCGGCGACAGCATACGCAACGCAGCCGGACTGAGTCAAGAGGAAACAAGAGGCGATATCTTTCGTGCCAACGAAAGACAGAACATAATAGTTGTAAGCACTTCATCAGAAGAGAGAGCCAGAAGATACTGTGAAATCTGCAAGCCTCGCAAGGGAGACAAACACTACGACGCGAGCGCATACGCAGCAGCGCCAGAAAATACAACCAAGAGCATCATCCGTGGGATACCCGATGAAGACCCGCTGAAGACATAGAGAGACATCTCGTTAATGAGAACAACCCAACGTTGTTGCAAACGAAGAGGATGGGAAAGACGGCAAACGCCATCGTCGTTTTCGAAGGAAATAAAATGCCACACTACATCTACTACAATGAAAGAAAGCACCGCTGCGTGCTATACAAGAAACAGTACGAGACGTGCTACGCATGCGCCATACTCGGACACAGATCCGCCGTTTGCCCCAACCCACAGACTAAAAGATGCAGAGGCTGTGGTTGCGACGATCCACCGGTAGACCACCAATGCGAACCAAGATGCCGACTTTGCGGCAAAGGCCACCAGACTAGACATAGAAAATGCCACGCCAAGTACAGGACTCCTTATGTAGGCAAGAAACGCCAGAGGGAAAGGAGACGACGAGAAGAAGAAATAGCCAAGGTCCAAAGACACTAGAGGGAAAGAGAAGACGACTTTCCAGTGCTGGAGGAACAGAGACAAGGGTGATCCAACTCGCGCCCTGCCGGAAACGGAGACACCAACGGACAACGCAGACATTCACAGGTGAGTTGGGCAGAAGACGCCTCCGGGGCGCGCGCGCGGCTCGGGACTGTCACTCCTAACAGGGAAGGGTACAACGAAATTATGATGCAAATCCATAAACGACTCGAGCAATTAGAAAGCGATAACGCCAGATACATGAACATAATCAAGCAACTAAAAGAGCAAAATGCTAAACTAAAGGACGAGGTAGCTAAGAAGGACGTAATCTTCCAGTTTACGGAGAATACAAAGGAGGACCTAGTTGGGGAGGAAACGGTACCCATACCCACGAAACGCAGGTCAGTAGAAGTGGATCCGGCTCAAGCCGTGAGTAAAACACATAAAAGAGAGGAAAAGATCACGAAAAGACAGGATAGACCAGAAGCCCAAATAGAAGAAGACATAAAGACAATGTGGAAAGAAGTAGAAGAGAAAAGGACACGCGTAAGAAGGAAATGGCAGATATGGTTAGCCAACTCACCAACGCGATGCAGCAGACGACTACTACAATGCAGCAAATACAGCAGCAACTTACGCCCCTCCAGATGAGGGTCGAAAACACAGAGAGGAGGATACCAGCTAGCAGCTGCGGACCCGTCAAACCGACAGGGAAACCGTACCACAGGTCTGCCGAAACATGGACTATAGATAACACTGGAAAGCACAACATTTCAGACACACCATGGCTAGACACGACACAAACACTTACATGATTTGGCAATGGAATTGTAGCGGATATGCTAGAAAGCGGGGACACCTAAAACAGTACCTAGATAACAAGGTGCAACCAGACGTAATACTACTACAGGAAACTAACGTTAAGGCTAAATTATCGGGTTACAGATCATTTCACGAAACCGCGCCTCGGGACAAACTGGCCTTTGCTACGCTAGTCAAACGCAACCTGACCGTAACGCAACACGAAATAAAGTACGACACGATACCGCACTTGTTAGTGGAGATGGTTCCAACGAAGAACCGGGACGACAGTCTTTTTATTCTTAACGTGTACATTAGGCTTCGAGGTAACCACCGTTTGCGCGCCTTACTTCAGGAAAGCGGCTGGTATCGCGGGTAACCGGGCTCTCCTCATGGCGGGAGAGTTCAACGCTCATCATGCAGCGTGGGGCTATAAATACACCTCCCCGAAAGGCAAAAATCTTTGGGAGGACGCGCAACAGGAAGGTCTCACTCTCGTTACCGACCCCTCTACGCCTACGCGAAGAGGCAATAGCGCTTGTTCTGACACCTCACCCGACCGCGCGTTTGTTAAAAACATAGGAAACGTGCAGCGGACTAGCAAACAAGAGGACTTTGGCAGCGATGACACCGTTGTAGAGATTCAATTCACCGCGGGACCGCGCAAAACGAAAAGCAAGCGACTCAAACTAGTCGAGTGGGACAAGTTCAGGCAGATCAGGAAAGAGGAGAATAACTCCTTGGAAAACATAGACAATATCGACAGATCGACCGAAACGCTGAGGCGGGACGTTGCGGCGGCAACGCACGAGGTCCCGCCTGAGGCGAACCTCGAGGTCTTAGACAGTAAGCTCCTACACATGTGGGAGGCTCAACGTAACCTCCAAGCCAGATGGAAGGTACAACGACACAATAGGTCTCTACGTAGGAGAATAGCCAAACTAAATAGAGACATCGAGGAGTACGCGTTACAGCTTTACAAGTCACAATGGGAAGAGACGTGTAACACCGTGGAAAATCAGCTGGGGTTTGCCAGGACGTGGAATCTCCTCAGGTTCCTACTGGATCCAGAGGAGACCAAAACGGCGCATAGGCAAAAAGTTAATAAGATAATGCATGAATACAAAGAACCAACGACGAACTCCTGAACGAGCTCAGAACGAGATACACTAATGAGGCTAGACCCGTAACGCACTCCGAATACGAAGGCACAGCGAACGAAGAGCTAGACAGACCGTTGAGCGTTGCCGAAATACGCGTGGTGTTGCACAGACTCAACACCAAGTATGCTCCCGGACCAGACGGGGTTACTAACAAAACGCTTAGAAATCTGGACGATTCATCGATAGAGCCACTCTCGAATTTCGTTAACGAAAGCTGGGAAAACGGACGGATTCCACGGCAGTGGAAAAGCGCCCGCATAGTCATGATACCCAAACCCGGAAAACGCCTACAGCTGGAAAATCTAAGACCGATATCGCTGACGTCTTGCGTGGGCATGGGGCACGCTGTCCTCACGAGACTAACCAACTATCTCGAGGACCGCGACCTGATCCCTCACACCATGCTGGGTTTCCGGAGGAACCTTTCCACCCAGGACGCCATGTTACAAATCAAGCACCAGGTAATCGACAGCACGACCAGATCCACCAAAGCGGTGTTAGGCCTAGATGTAAAGAAAGCGTTTGACAACGTCAATCATTCAACGATACTTACCCGAATAAAAGAATTACGACTCGGTATACGGACGTACGACTACGTGCGCAATTTTCTCACGGACAGGACAGCGAGGATCACGCTAGGAGAGCTCGAGTCCGGGGAGGTAGGGATGGGCAGCCCCGGCACCCCACAGGGCTCGGTGATATCGCCCATGCTCTTTAACCTCGCACTCCTACGATTACCGGCTAAATTGGAGATTGACGGGCTATGTCACAGCCTGTACGCCGACGACATCACCATGTGGGTAGCGCAGGGATGCGACGGCCAAGTGGAACAAACTCTACAGAGAGGCATCGACATGGTTCAAAGTTTCTTAGAGGGCACGGGCCTTACCTGCTCCGCTGAAAAATCTGAGCTACTGGTCTACAAACCTACTCGCCGAGGTCGCAAACCCAAAGATGGCGAACACAACGGAAGGAACGGGGAGGGAGAGATACGGCTCATGACCTCGGAAGGCCATGTCATTCCCAAAGTAGAGAGCATACGAGTTTTAGGCTTGCACCTCGCAGCCAACGGGCACAACAGCGAAACCATTCGCAAGTTGGAAAACACGGTAGATCACGCTATCAGACTGCTAAAGCGCATTACAAACAGACACAGCGGTATGAAAGAAGGCAACACAATTCGACTCGTGCAAGCCTTCGTCCTCAGTAGAACCACGTACGTTACCTCTTACTTAAAGTGGCAGGTCACTGAGAAAGCGAAATTAGAACGCTTATTCAGGAAAGTCTATAAGCAAGCTTTAGGGTTACCAAGGAACACGAGCACAGGGAAATTGTTAGAGCTAGGGTTGCACAACACGCTCAACGAATTAATAGAAGCGCACGACATAGCTCAATGCGAAAGACCTTCAAGGACGAAAACGGGTTGGGGCATCCTCGAAAAACTAGGCATAATTTATCACACGCAGCATGGAGAAAAGGCAGACGTACCAGCGACGGTGAGAGACAGAATAGTAGTTCCGCCGTTACCCAAAAACATGCATCCGCAACATCACGTCGATAGAAGAAACAAGAGAGGAGGCCCTGCAAAGGAAATTCGGCAACTGCAAAGAAGCGGTCTTCGTGGAAGCGGCCGATATGCGCGCAGGCGCGGCTACGTGGCCGCGGCAGTCGATTGCAAAGGCAAATGCAAGACGAGCAAACCCCACATGTCAAGACAGCCGAGGAGGTGGTCATTGCCCTCGCAGTGGCCACCACCGAGGCCGAAATAGTCATCAGCGATTCGCAAACAGCGATACGTAAATATGCTAACGGCCGGGTCTCCCGAGAGGCACTGCGAATACTAAGAAATAACGAGGGCAAAATCCGAAACAAAAACGACACGTTCATCATTTGGACACCCGCACACACCCGCACCCCACTGGCCGGGAACGAGGCGGCACGTGCGGCGACTCGAGAGCTCACGAACCGAGCCGTTGCGGAAGCCTTGGCCGATGCCATATGCGTGGGGAGTGGGAGTGGGGGGAACGTATGACTAGCTATAATGAAATAACGCCGCACTACAAGCTCAGTTGATGCATATACCCACCACCACATAACAAATTAAGTAAGAAGCAGGCAGTTGCGTGGAGACAACTGCAAACACACACGTACCCAAATCCAGTGATCTTTCGTCTATGTTACTCAGGTCTTTATTCGACAGATAAATGCAGGGCGTGCGATGCAAGGGCCACCCTGGGACACATGCTACGGGAATGCTCGAGTTTAAATGACGAAATACACACGAACCACGAGGAGGCAGTCTTCTAACCTCAGGGCGCGCTGGGAGGCGGCTCTGCTAAGCTCCGCATTAGAAGATCAACTCTGGGCCGTCCAGCGAGACGAGGAAGCCGCCCGAGCCCGAGGGCTCGCGGCCGAAGCCTAGGCCGGGGCTAAGGCCCGCCTCGAATTAACTTCGCAGGACCCTCAATAAACCTGTTCAATTCAATTGTGAGTGGGATGTGAAAAACAAAACATAAATGCAGAACATTTTATTGTCTCCGTACAGTTTACTTTCAATGATATTTCCACCCGTTAAGTGGCTCAACATTCGTGTTCGCACACTTGCATATGTTTTTCTAGGACTAGGTTGGTTGTCTGTGAATTTACGTGAATAAACAAGCAGGTCATATTTTATACTGATCGGAAAAAAAGTGAAAGCTTCCACTAGGCCGCACAAAGCTCAAGACACAGCGAAACTGGCCGATTGATTGCGTCTTGATGGCTTACATAGAATGTTGGCGCAAGCGCAGCACGACCGTCACGAGATCTTTCCTGGACTCGCAAGACGGACTCACGGCAAGTTCTCCGCAGTCGTACTTCGTCAAGCTCTGTAGAATCCGCGCACCGGCATCCCCTTCATGCATGCAGTAGGCTCACTGCGCGTTGTATAGCGCAGCTTGCAACACCGACACCGCCTTCCAATGCCGACACCGCGTTCCACCGCGTTGCAATGCTGACAACGCGTTCCAGCAGACCCGCTTCGTGAATGCGTCTGTCTATCGCGCTCTCATTTTCTTTATCTCTCTCCCGAGCATAGCGCGTAAAACCTCTTCTTCACCTCGCAGAGCTTTGGCACGAGTCCGTGCGAACGCGCCAGCTGTGGACGAAGACGACGACGCTCGAACGCAATCATATGAAGAAAGCCCAGGTTGCGGAGCATCGATTCTCCAAGCGTCGGCCACCATCTGCTGTCCTGCCTCGGGTGTGGTCAAGTATCGGGCAGCGGTTATCTACTGCTCTTTTAACGTCTCGTTTGTTCT
The DNA here is from genome assembly GCF_013339745.2 of Dermacentor silvarum. Lineage (NCBI taxonomy): Eukaryota > Metazoa > Arthropoda > Arachnida > Ixodida > Ixodidae > Dermacentor > Dermacentor silvarum. The sequence goes on from NC_051156.1 coordinate 1,712,132, forward strand.
TTTGATTCATTTATTGTTTTTTTTCTTCACCTTTCGGATTATTGTGTCGCGAGTGTAAGCAAGTCAGACTAACCTGATGTCTCTTTCTTCCCCCGGTCAAGGGCATTCCCCTTGGCTAGCTTCAATCCCTCCCCGAGAGTGGCTGATAGACTCATTTTTGCGCAGTGGCAACAAAAGTGTCCCTGTGGCTCTAGTGCCTACAAATGGGGGATCGATACAGATGAAGAATCCTAAAGCGATTCAGGTGGAGCTTCGAAAGGCCTCCTCCCAGTTCCAAAAGATCACCGAGGTCCGCCAGTTTGGTCGCGGTGGTATTCTTTGCTGCTCATCGGACCAGGAGTGCGTTCGAGACCTTCTAAACTGTTCTGAATTTGCATCGAATCCGGTCAGCCCGTTTATTCTACCACACCCTGCATGCTCGAAAGGCTTAGTTCGTGGGGTTGACGCGAGCCTGGACCTCTCAGAAGTAGTAGACTTATTTTCAGTTGCTGGAGCTGTATCCGTATACCGGTGTAGCCGAATTATTGAGAACAAGAAGTCACCTACGGAGTCGGTGATTGTTACGTTCGCGGGCACAGTTCGTCCAAAAGAAATCAAGGCGGCCCCTGATATACAGAGTAGAGCCACTTTCTCCAAGACCACTACAGTGCTTGAAATGTTGGCGCTACGCACAAACTATAAAAGGATGTAGATCGGTTACTCGATGCCGCTTATGTGGAGAGAATCACGACAGCACAGAATGTAAGGCTCAGGAAGAAAACTGTTGCCTATGCAATGAAGCACACCCTGCAGACTATTCGATCTGTTCTGCAAAGGAACGAGAATTAAGAATACTAGAAGTGGTGGAACGCAGGCGTTGCTCACGTAGGGAAGCAGTTACAGAAGTTCAAGGAAGATCCCAGGGCTACGCAGGCGTAACAGCTCGTCACACCGCTAGTATGGATGTTTCTCTATCCAATGCCATAGCAGAGGCAGCAGAGAAAGCTATGGAAAAGGCTATGGAACGACTTGCAACAACTCTTTTTGAGTCCTTGACACAAATGACTAGTCAGATGGCGCAGGTCATTGGTGCAGCCTCTACCCAAGCTCCTGCATACCAGGTTGCAAATGTACTAAACCTAACTCAAAAACAGACATCATCGTCAAACTCGTCAGCTGACTCCCCTTGCGCAGGACCTTCTACTCATGTAGAACGGACGGAACCGGAACCCCTAACGGAAGAGTATGAAGACTACCAGGATGTAGACATGGAACGCATAAGTCTTAAACGCACACGATCTCCCCCCCCCCCCCCACAAGATTTCTTCAGTCAAAAACTCAAAAATATGACAAAGTGAACCTTTCCAAGAAGGACTTTTTGATAGAGACTATTTTGGATCAGGCGGTTTCCGCTACCGTTCTATCTTCGTCATAGGCTCTCTAAAAATCTTGCAGTGTAATTGTCGTTCAATTGTTTCTGCTACTACAGATCTATCGTATATTTCTTCTCAATTTTCTCCAGACATCATTTTCTTACAAGAAACCTGTCTTTCAAATGGTCAAAAAATTCCCTAAAATATTATCGAATGTTTCGTTTGGATCCGCCTTGCAGAGGTGGTGGCGTTGCTTTCTTGGTTTCAACTAAATTTAGTCACAAAGCAAAGATATCGTATCAAAGAATGTCTACCGAATGTGAAATTTTAGCATTAGACATTTCACTCCCAGACTGCTCCCCTTTTACCTTAGTTAAGTTATATTTCCCAGCAGGAGTGCGGGATACATTTTCTCTAGACACCGTATTAGCTTCCTGCAGAAAAGACATAGTATTCGCTGGTGACTTTAATTCACACCATGTGTCTTGGGGTTTTAAAACTGATTCAGAAGGAAAACGCCTGTGGGAATGGACTCTTGATAACAATCTCTCTTGTCTAAATTCGAAAGTTACTACCTTTCTTCGCGGACAGTCTCAATCGGCTATAGATCTCATTTTCTCCAGCTCATCTTTAGCTATATCATCGTGGAATACTATAGACTGTGCTACGAACAGCGACCACCTTCTAATTATTTTTCAAATTGATTTCCCTGGGATTTCTCTTAGAAGGAAAAATAACTCATTTATAAACTATAACAAACTTCAAAATGGCTTGAAGTCTTCGATGCTTTCACCTACGGATATGCAAGAAGATATTAGGGCTCTAAGCCTCTGTGCAGTTTTGAAGCGTTCTGCGAAGAATGCAACAGTTAATTTAACCTGCAACACAGGTAAACCATTAAGTCCGTGGTGGAATTCAGATTGTGCGAGGGCCCACCGAAAACGAAAAGCTGCCTGGAAGCAACTTCTTTGTAATCAATGTCCAAAGAATTGGAGTGATTACCAATTTGTTGCTGCATCATTCAAGCGTACGATAGCTAAAGCCAAAGAGGAGTATGATATGAATAAATTCAATTATCTGTCTAAATCAAAAAACAAAAAAGCCCTTTTTAGGTTTTTACGCTCTCGAAAAATGATTCCAGTTCCAGCAAATATTGACTCTTTTGTGCTTTCGCCACGTGAATTATCGGAATTATTAGAATATATTGGAAAAGGACTGGAAGACAAGTTCACTTCAATCATTCCACCGTACATAGTGAAACCGTTAGCAATAGAGGAATTTAGGGAAGTCACAACACAAGAACTGGCGGATGTTCATCGCTATCTGCCTTCTTCAGCACCAGGACCAGATGGAGTTTCCACAGCCATGATAAAAATTCTGTATGAATTGTCCCTAGAAGAATTTTTGAATATGGTAAATTACTCTTTAAAAAATGCATGGATGCCTTCAGAATGGAAACTTTCTAAGCTAATTCCGATACTTAAAAACAGGGAGGTGGATATGATTTAGATAATGTTAGACCAATTTACCTCACATCAAACTTAGGTAAACTAATAGAACGAATTTTAAATTGTCTAATTACGACCTACATTTCGAAAAACCTAATACTTAGCCCCTGTCAAATTGGTTTTAGATCTGGGTGCTCGATTTGGTGTGCGCACGTAGACTTAGAGAGTCGCATACAACTTGCTCGTCGCAGAAGATAATATTCAGCATTAGTGACCCTAGATCTAGCAAAATCTTATGATTCCGTGGAACAGGGCATACTGATAAAACAATTAGAGAATTACAGGTTTCCGAAATACATCACGGCGTGGTTGTTAGAATTTTTAAAGGAAAGAGAATTCTACTGTTTTCAAAACGGATGTTCATCGTCTAGGTATAAGCAGCAGAGGGGAGTACCACAAGGGCGAGTATTATCTCCTGTTTTATTTAATATATTTTTAAGCTCCATTCCGCTGCTCCATGACATTCATGTATACGTTTATGCCACTGACATCGCTTTTTTTGCATCGAATGCTGATCTTCATTCACTTTATCAAATGTTACAAAATTACTTATCTTTACTTGAAACTTGGATTGAGACCATACATATGTCTCTGAACGTTAGTAAAAGTGCACTTCTTCTCTTTCTTTTAGATGTTCCCATTCACATTTCACTGATGTATCGTCAAGAGTTCATTCCCCAGGTGTATTCTCTTAAATACCTGGGTCTTGCATATGATGGAACACTAAACTGGAAAAGCCACATTGAAAACGTCGCGTTTAAGGCAAGTCGGGCTGTAGGATGGTTGCGTAAAATCAGTAACCGACGATACGGGTTGCGAAGAAACACATTGATTATGATACATAAAATGTATGTCCGACCAATCATGGAATTTGGATGTTTCTTATTTTCTGGCTGCCCAGCTCATAAAATTAAACCTTTGGTACTATTAGAAAAGGAAGCTCTGCGTTTGTGCCTTGGACTCCCTAAGTTTGTTGCAACAACGCTCTGTATATGGAAGCGCGATTACCATGTTTAATTAGTAGATTCAAAATCCTTACTGTCCAAACGTACCTAAAGTTTTACGATTCTCCTCAAAGAATATCAATGTATGTTTTCATTAATGAACCAAGTACATTTTTTAAAAAATCATTGGTCACGACTGCACACCCGTCAGATCGTATTCGTACCGGCACAGCTAACACCACTGAATGTACAAATTCAATGTATTCACCCAATAAGTCAATTCAAGAAAAACCTAGAAATTGAATTTGACGATATTTTCCCCTCGAATGCTAAACTAATTCCATTCCAATATTTAAATGACCAGTTACAAGATTACAACTCTCACCACGAAACAAACAATGTAATAGCCACTGACGCTTCAATGTTAGACGAAAAGGCTGGCGTACGCATCTTTTCTCCTTCTCTTAGTTGGTCCTTTCCTATTCGCCTTCCGGATTATACGACTATTTTCACAGCAGAATTATTGGCGATTGTTTTAGCACTGCGAAAACTACCCCCGAATGAATTATCAGCAGTCGTTGTAACAGACTCTCAGTCAGGTATGTGTGTCGCTTTCCTCGGCAACGAATACAACTAACTTAAATGTGTTTCAAAATTTAGTCCCTACAACGTTACAAAAAATTAATTTGCTCTGGGTTCCTGGACACTGCGGTTTATACATAAATGAAATGGCAGATTTATTAGCCAGAACATGTTTAAATGGACCTGTGCTTCATATTTTGCCGGATACAGCTTACGTCACTGCATCGAGATTAGGAATTTTTGCCTACGAATTGACTTAAGCAAATTAGCGCTCATCCCATCTACAGACTTTCAGCATCCTGTTTTTGGCTGGAATAATCAGTGGTGTCCTTCTCAGCAGTTAGAAGTTACAGTCTCCAAATTACGATGTCGCAACCCGGAATTGAATTTCTATTTACATAGAGCTGGTATGACGATGTCCCCTCTGTGCCAAAATTGTCAGGAAATTGAAACAATAGACCACTAGTTTTTATCATGCCGACGATATTCAAACCAGAGAAAGATATTACTCGAAGCTCCACTCTGCAAAATTGGATTAAGATTAAATTCACCAGTATTATTATCATTTGGGGCCTCCACCTTCGGCTATTGTCACAGAGACGTTTGTTGCGCAGTGTGTCAATTTTTAACAGAAACAAGACGATTACCCTGTTAATTATTGTAACTTTAGGCTACCTACCAGACCAGTATTCATTTCACTGAAATTTGTTTGTCCAAATTCGTTAGTAACATTGTATTTTTTCTGACCTTGATAATCTCATTTTTCACCCTTCAGTTAGTCTGACGGCTCGTTGGCACACTACTCTAGTTATACAAAATTTCTTTGTTTTTGTTTTTGCCTTTTATTTTGTGTATCTCATTGTCAAAAAGAATTTTTTTAGCTACTTACTGCCGCCCGATTCTTGGCCTATCCGATACCCTCAGTGGGTGCGAGCCATGATGAAGGATCATCATCATCATCATCATATGCACTCTTAAAATTAAACTTAGTAAATAGCTAGTAAATGCACGTTTTTACTAACTTACTGTGTATTTTACTACCTTCTGACTAGTTCTGTATTAGCCAGCGGTTAGTAAAGCTAGTAAGTGCTGCCTTTACTAACCAGAAATGCTTCTTAGTAGTTTTCACTAAGTTTTACAGTCGTGACTAAGCAACTACTAACTCGTCTGGCTTTGGCCTATTATGCTGTGATGGTAACAGTCTTATGCGAAATTGAGATAAACTGCAGTGTTGCTCAATATGTTGGATTAACCGTTATACGCGACGTCGTAGCACACATATGTAGAGACAGTAGGCTTTAGACATTTTTGCACAAAGCTATGGTTATTTAATCAAATACATAGGTTGTCACCGGTGCCACATGTGCTCCCTCAAACTAGGCCTATAAATACTCGTGAAGTTGCTCTTTCAGTAAGTGTTGCGTAGCACCTTGGTCGTTCTGTTTGTATGTCCTTGCTTGTCGTTGTTTGTGGGAGATAGTAGTACATTCTTGCCCGGAATCAGTGAGCCTTCATGTCCTTGGTAATAAACATTACCGTGTATGTATATACCATCAATTATAGCGATAGGGTGCGGTTCTTTTTTTTCATGTATATTCTTTTACTTTCTTATGCTTTTACAATACCATCGACTTCATATTGCAATGCAAGCGGCACTTATAAATCGAATAGGCGTCATTGTATTGTTGGTAATTATATTTCAGTTGCGTTAGTAACTGCACTACCGAGGTAGTATTAAGTTAGTACTAAGTTAGTGTTTTTTACTAGCTTCAGCAGGTAGTGAAAAGTACTAACCATCATTTTACTACCTGCACTTACTACCCGCGTCGGCGGTTGTCGCAGCTGGCTCCTCACGAGCTGCGACAACGGCCGACGCTGGCCGCGGATCTTCGTTCTCCGACGTGCCCAAGGACTACAGGATCATTCTGCCACCCATGCCCACCGGACAAGGACTGAAGACTATGGTTGTTCTACATTGCGACATAGCAGGACGCCCGTACAAAATAGAGCACTTTAGTCAGCCTATGAGGAACGCTGGCATTATTGAGCAGGTTTGTGGAATAGAGGCTTACCAGATGTCTCACGTCTGGTTAGTGAATTTCCGCACTGAAGAAGCGAAAAAGAAGTTGCTGGAAACCAAGCCCTTCCTTGTCAAAGGTAGGACCTGCGTCGCAATCGACCCACAGAGGCAGGAAGTGCATTCGTGCGCTTTCAACGTGAGCAACGACGCAGTGAGATGGGCTTTCGTAGAGTACGGGGAGGTGAAGGCGGTCACTGGCGACAAGTGGAAGACAGGCGGCTTCGACAACGCCAACTCAATAACGCGTGTTGTGCGGCTTATTCTCCCTGATGGGGTAAGCCAAATGCGCATCGGAAACGGAACAGTACTCGTCATAGTGCCAGGCCGTGCGCCCATCTGTCTACGCTGTCGTGCTACAGGACACATCCGCCGAGACCGTAAAGTGCCCAGATGCAATAAGTTCCGTGCTTATGGGCACGAAGAGGCGGAATGTGCAAGGTCCTATGCTTGCGCCGCTTTTCGAGGAACGGCAGAAAGCAGCGAGTTGGTAATGGACGAAGATGAAGCGGAACAGGCTGCTGCGAACGCGGCCTCAGACGCTGACAGGAGGAGACGCAGCTAATGTGAGTGGCGCCCAAGAAGGTAGCCAGGGACAAAAGCCAGCGTCTCTGTCTGCTGCAACCGAGGAGGCTCAGCGAGTACGGCGACAGACGCGAAGGACGGAGTCGTCGCGTCTAGCGAGAAACAGCGTGACCATGTGCTGACGCGAGCTAGTGTTTCCGCTGCTTCAATGGGAACATCGATGGCAGAAGCTGAAGAGGTGGGCGACGTGTCGGCAAGTGTGGAAGACGACCACGCAGCGGCGATGGATCTGGACAGCACGTCATCTAAGCGCCGCCATGACGGCGCAACCAGCTTCTTCAGGAGCAGCGACTCCGTCAGCCGGAGTGGCGCGTCGCTGGGTAAAAGCCGCGTGTCACCAGAGCGCCACGCTCGTCGTCGCTTCCCCGCGACGACACTGAGAAGTCGTAAATACTGTTTCATCAGCACCATGTTAGTCTGTATGTTAAGGTGAGCGCCATACTGTTTGCCTGGCTGCAATAACAAAACTAAAATGGCTACCTTTGAAAAGCATATGCTTGTAGCGACATTAAACATCAGATGGCTGGCCTCAAGAAGGAGGCAAAATCAGCTTTACAGGTTAATCACTGAAAAAGATTTGAACATTGTAGCAGTTCAAGAAACTACAATCGAAAGTCAAGAACAGACGGATAATGTGGTGCGCCTCTTTACTAGTCGGTACGATCTATGTGTGTGTCATGCAGTGGGAAAGTCGGCGGGGTGTGTGCTGTTGATGCGTAGGATATTGGGTGCAGTTGTAGAGAAAGTGGTGACATGTAATTTAGGTGATTTCATTGTTTGTGACATCACATCATTTGAACGCAATTGGAGAATAATATGCGTTTATGCATATACAAACGCAGAACAGAGAAAAGAAATGTTTGAAGCTATCAGTAACTACTGTGTTACAGATCGGTTTGTAATTGTCATTGGTGACTTCAATTGCGTATGCATGGCAAACGACAAAACCAGCTCAACCCCTTATAGGGATGTCAGTGTTGTTTCTTTAAATAATATCATCAGTCAGCATTGTTTGGAAGACGTGGGTGAATGTTGTGGGTTTGGGAATGATATTCGCTTTACCCATTTTCAAGGTCAAAGCCACGCGCGGTTGCACCGCGCCTATTTATCTGCAGATTTAGTACCGTTGATCGAAGAATATCGGGTTCAGCCAGTATCATTTAGCGATCACTGCCTCGTAACATTTCGTGACGGACAAAGAAAAAATAAAATGTGTAGATTTGTTTGGGAAAATTGGAACCTAATGATAAGCTTTTAAAAGACGACGTTTGTGTCACAAACGCAATCGCGAAATTTGACAAAGGATATTATAAAAAAGTTGGGGAACACTGGGAGCTCTTTAAGGAAGAAGTAAAAATGAAGGCTATTGAAAAGTCAGGTGCCATAAAGCACAAGCAAGAAAGGGTAGAAAATGTGCTCCGAGCCTACCTAAGCACGTTAATTTCAGAAGAGTGCAGACAGCCCGGAACGTTTAAAGAAGACATAAGTACCATAAAGCAGAAATTGGAACTCATAGAGAGGGAGAAGTACGAAGGCGCAGTAGTCAGAGCTCGGTCCGAGCGCTTAATGGGTGGGGAGTTTTCTACCAAGCGTGCACTAGGATTTGAAAAAAGCCGCGCGCACCTACACGAAATAGCAAAAGTAGAGTGTAAAAACGCTGTTATTACTGAAAAGGAAGGCATTCAAAGAGCGTTTAATGAATATTACAGTGCATTATATTCGTACATTGAAGTCGACGTAGACACATTTAAAAATTAATTTCTCACTCTAATGCCGCGAGTAAGCGATGAGACGAAAGAAAATTTGGAAAGGCCGATCTCACTGGAAGAAGTTAAGAAAGCTATTAATGATCTCACTCCTGGGAAATCCCCGGGCCCAAATGGGCTTACAGCATCATTGTATAAGGTAGTCTTAGTGTCACTCTTTAACGAGGCTTTCGATATGTCAGTACTTCCACCATCATTTTTTGCGTAAAACAGTGTTCTTATACCTAAGGTTAAAGACAAGAATAAGCTCATCCAAGTTACTTCGTACAGACCTATATCACTCACAAACATAGACTACAAAATATGAAAATTCTTGCCAAGAGGCTGCAAACCGTAGTACAAGAATTGGTCGATAAACATCAAACTTGTGGCATAAAAGGTCGATCAATAGTTACAAATATACATAAAGCCCATTCCGTTCTGGAGTGTTGTGATGCTAATTTTGACAGCATCGCAATGCTACAGCTAGACCTTGAAAAAGACTTTGATAGAGTACCTCACGATATACTGTTGGCTATATTACAACACGTGAACGTTGGATCCGTTTTAAGAGAGGGTATCGCCATGGCGTATAGAGGTTGCTCGACGCGTTTGACAGTAAATAAGGTGGTTGGAGCGCGCATCAAAGTGGAACGCTCGGTACGTCAGGGATGCCCTCTCTCGCCATTGCTTTTTTCTATGTACATTGAATCTTTTTGTTTGAGCATAATCAATAGCTCTACTATACGAGGATTCCGTCTCCATGCAGCGGAAGTACGTCTGCTTGCATATGCAGACGACATAGCACTATTTTGTGCTGATCATGAAAGCATCATTAATGCCGTTAAAGTTCTTAAAGATTTCTGTGAGCTTAGTGGCAGCGCAATCAGCTGGGGAAAGTGCTTGGGATTTTGGCATGGAAACTGGCCAACGACCCCAAACATGTTCTGCAACGTCAGGTGGGATACTACTCCAGCACCCTATTTAGGGGTGCCGTTGGAAAATTACAAGGACATTGAGCCTTTGTGGCGGCGGAAAGTTTTCCAGGTGCGCGAAAAGGCTGATAACCTTAAGTGACTGGTCACTGGTCAATTTTTGCGAAAGCAACGATGTGTAATTTGTTTTCAATAGCCAAGCTTTGGTACATAATGCAAGTAATTCATTGTTCACGCATGATGGTGCAAAAGTTGCATAGAGTTCTTGCCGTTTTCATTTGGGGATCCACGTGGGAGCGCACACGGCGAACCAAACTGTTTCGACGTGTGCGCTACGGAGGATTGAGTCTGTCGCACCTCGATATAAGGCAGCTAGTAAACCGATTCATGTTTCTTCGCGATGTACCAGACCCCTTTTTACGAACTGTTTGTCAAGTTAGACTAGGAAAAGTATTACCAAACTTTGTAGTCACGTCGGAAATTATGCCGGGAGGCCTGGGTGGATGCCTAAAACAGGTTTACCTGTCATGTATTGTCTTGCAGGCTCGTTTTTCATTGGACTATCTTTAGACTGTGTCGCGGAAAAAACTATACAAGGATCTGTGTGACATTGTCTTATCAGTTCCTCTGTATAGATCACAATATTGTGCCGGACCATGGGCAAATGTTCTTAAACGAGTGAAAAGCTTGAGTGTACCATGACGAATTAAAAAATTTTTCTTCAAATTGCATACAAATACATTAGATGTGAAGACTTATTTGGAAGAAAAGGCATTTTTTGTACCTTGGGGGACTCACTGTTTCATTTTGTCGGAAGCCAGAAACGATCGAGCAAGTATTCCTAGACTGTAGGGAAGCATTTTTGATGATGATGATGATGATATGTGGTTCTATGGCGCAAGGGCCAGCTATGGCCAAAGAACGCCAAGGCATGATGTACTGAGTGAGCAATGGTATGATCAATGACAGTGGGTAGGTGTTGGTTGGCTGTAAAGGGGCCTCAAATCCTGCGCACTAAAGGTGCGTAAAAGACAAAATTAATAAGAGCTTCAATGAACAATTCAATGAACATTTTAAGTCCGTATTTACTAATGACAAGAAGATATTTCCAAAATTTGAAGCCTCACTGCCGCCTTTGGAGGATCTTGTCATTAATGAGCATGGTATCTTAAATATGTTGCCGCAAGTGCTATGTTGCCGCAAGTGTTGCCGCAAGTGGACGCAAGTGCTTTACCTCGAGGTAAAGAAATCACCTGGACCGGACAACATACCTAATGCCTTTTTGAAAAGATATGCACAATAAACATCTAAATATTTGTTTTGTTTTATTTACAAGGTCCTTGTGTGAAGGTCAAATTTCGAGAGACTGGGGGACTGCCAGAGTGAAACCTCTTCACAAAAGTGGAGACAACTGATTGATCAAGAACTACCGCCTAATTTCGCTAACATCGACTGCTTGTAAACTACTTGAGCACATAATTCACAATCACATATCAAACTTCCTCGAAGCTAAAACTTTTTTACTAAATATCAGCATGGATTCAGGAGGGGTTACTCAACTTGTACACAGCTAGTAGAAACTATACATGATTTTTCCTCTTCAATTAACATTGGAACACAGATTGACGCCGTATTTATGGATTTCTCGAAAGCTTTTGACAGGGTCCCTCACGAAAAGTTAAATTATAAATTAGACACAATACTTCATAACAAACAATTAGTAAAGTGGATTTCAGCGTACCTTTTAAACAGAGAACAATTCGTTGTTTTCAACAATCATTGTTCTGACAAGCATAAAGTTCACTCTGGTGTACCTCAGGGCTCAGTTCTTGGGCCTCTATTGCTCTTAATATATATTAATGATATTGTGTCTAACATTCCTGTAAAGATTAGGCTTTACGCCGATGATTGTGTCATTTATACAGAAGTAAGTGTCTCAGATCAAGTACTACTGAATAGCGCATTGCAAAAAGTTTCTGCATGGTGTGAATCATGGCAAATGTCCATTAATTTTGAAAAAACTGTATTGATGAGGATTACTCGCAAAAAGAATGCCTTACGGTTTGATTACAATATTAATAATGTGACACTTGCAGAAGTAATAGAATATAAATATCTAGGGCTCTGGGTCACTAACAATCTCAGCTGGAACAAACACAATGATTTTATTGCGTGTAACGTTTTTCGTAAATTGTTTTTCTTAAGACGGACATTGCGGTTAGCCACTCCATCTTTCCGCCTCCTTGCATATAAATTTATTGTTTTGCCTACCTTAGATTATGCTGCTGTCATTTGGGTCCCATTCACTAAGACTAACATAAACAAAGTAGAGAGGGTTCAAAATAGGGCTGCTCAATACATATATAATAATTACCGACGTACATCGGTACCAGATCTTTTAAGCAAAGCTGGTCTGCCGACAATACATGAGCGAAATCGTTCTGCAAGACTTAAATTTATGTACCAATTAATTAAAGGCCATTACAGAACTGAACTCATTCATTTAATTCATTTTTCGTCTGGGTATGCGACCCGACAACGACATCAGCTATCTTTAACTCCTTTTCGCACCCGTAATAACTGTTTTAAATAGTCATTTCTTCCACGAATGATTACCGATTGGAATAACCTCACTAACAATGAAGTGTTGCAACCTTCACTGACGTTATTCGCAGAACATATTACTTAGTGTGTTACACCATTTAATCACTTTACTGCGCTATTGTGTATTTTATTTTTACTGTTTGATGCCTTGTTCAAATGTTGTATTCCTGATGCTGGCTGCAGAGCTTCAACCTGCTCCCTTATTACTTTTGTTTACATTTTGCCAGTTTTTGTGAAACTGCTTAATTCTTCTTTCCCACCCTGCTATAATCCCGATACCGGGATTGCAGTATCAATAAATAAATAAATAAATAAATAAATAAATAAATAAATAAATAAATAAATAAATAAATAAATAAATAAATAAATAAATAAATAATAAATAAATAATAAATAAATAAATCATGACAATGACGTGACAGGGGCGCGACGAATATAATATAGTGTAAAAACATGTAAGAGATACAAGGCACTACTGCCTCACAGAGACCCTTAGAAGTAAGGGCCTGGAGGAGAGTGCATTTCAAATATTCTGTCGCAGCAGCGTCCTCTGAAAGAGGATGCCACTACAAATCTCTCGGGCGAAGAACTTGCAAATGTCGATGTTGTTTAAAAAGGCTATAACTGAATCGTGCTGAAATATCGGGTCATTATGTAAAACATCGGTGGGTGAAGGGGTATATTCTCTTTATAGGCTTGAACAAAGTGCTTTTTTCGTTCAGGATCTTTTAGTGGACACTGTACTAAGTACAGTAAGTGCTTCCCCACATCTAGTACAGCTCGGGCGTTCGCCTCCAGACAACAGGTAATTATGCGTGCCGTAAGTGTGTCCTATTCTGAGCCTACAGAATAGGACATCATTTCTTATAGATTTCGTGGTCGATGGCAAGTTCTCTAAACAGAGCTTCATTAAATGAAGCTTGTTATGAGTGTGGCCGAGCCACAAACGTTGCCAGTGGACTCTAAGTCTCTTGCGTAGGTATGGCTTCATATCGAGAACAGGTTCGAGCATAGATGTGTTGCCAGCTTTTGGCTCGATGGATGTGGCAAGCTGGCCTGCCAGTACATTTCCCTCGATGTCTCGGTGTCCTGGCACCCAGCACACCACAACATTCTGCCCAGACGCATAAATACAACATATGAATGAATAAAGCGGTACCATTACTGTATGTTGTCCCTTTTAAGAGATTTTAAAGCTTTTACTACGCTCAGCGAGTCTGTGTAGATGATTGATTTTGATAATTTCGAGTCCTTGATGTGTTTAAGAGCCGACAGTATTGAATAAGCTTCTGCTGTAAAAATGCTCGTTTGTGGGTGCCGGGCGTCAGGCATCTCAAAATGATGGGCCAACCGCTGCATAAGGGACGCCAGCATGAGACTTTGATGCATCGGTGTAAAATTCCGGACAGGAGTATTTATGCTGTAGTTCGAGGAAGTGCATTCGAATGTCTGTAACCGGCGCGTAATTCGTAACATGTAAAAAAGACAAATCACAGTCGACAATCTGCCACTGCCACGGTGAGACCTGTATTGTGGGCGTCATTACACGATGTTCAAAGAGTGGAACATCCATTTCCTCAGCAAGACTTCTCACACGCAAGGAGAAGGGCACTTTTACTGCCAGTCGCTTATGAAAGAGGTGGGAGCTGGACAAATCATTTACGGTGGAATATGAGGGATGTTCATTGTTTGCATTCACTCAAAGGAAATACATAAAAGCTGTGTAGGTCCTCTGCAAGTCGAGTGACCACTCATTGGATTCCACGTAAAGGCTTTCTACAGGGCTTGTCCTAAATGCACCTGTAGACAAGCGAATACCCCGTCCAGCATCTTCAACGCGGTTGGGGTGACTGACTGATAAATTATGGCCCCGTAGTCTAGGCGTGTTCGTATGAGGCTTTTATACAAGCTTAACAGACACTTTTTGTCACTACCCCATGTAGTGCGTGACAACACTTTTAAAATATTCATTGTTTTCATGCACTTGTTTTTTAAATGTTTTAGGTGTGGTATGAATGTTAGCTTTGTGTCAAGAATTATGCCCAAGAATTTATGCTTCGTTTTTACAGGTAGATTCTGTCCTTGCAGGTCAATGTCGGGGTGAGGGTACAGTCCTGTCTCCGCGTAGTGCAGGCTGCCACCGAGGGCTATTGTGGTGCCGGCAACCCTAGGGTAACCGGGCCTGTTTGCTGGTTGGGTGGAGTAGACTTGGCTACTTCCACCCTGGCGGCAGGAGCCACAAGCGACAGCTCGCTGCGCGCGGGCTTGGCACGTCGCAGTAGCCGCTGCGACGCAGGTGCTCTTTTGTGGATTTAGGCAGAACCCATTCTCGTCTGCCCATTTAGCCACCCTGTTCAGACCAAGCTGAACCTGCCGCTCACAGATTGCAAGGTTGCACGATTTAAATCCAATCTGTACATCATCGACATACGCTGAATAAAACATGTTGCGTGGGATGTATAGACGCAAGGAATTCATTTTTATTATGAAGAGAGTGCAACTGAGCACCCCACCCTGTGGCACTCCAGTTTCCTGCACAAAAGGTCGTGATAAAGCACTGCCAACCCGAACACGGAATGTGCAATTCAGCAGGTAAATTTCAATGACATTTAACACATTGCCACGTATACCAAAGTGGGAGAGGTCTCTCAGTATTCCAAACCGCCATGTGGTGTCCTAGGCCTTTTCCATGTCTAGGAATACAGATAAAAAGAATTGTTTGTGAAAAAAAGATTCACGTATTTGTGTCTCAATACGTATCTAATGGTCAGTGGTGAATCGACCCTCGCGAAAGCCGCACTGGTATCGGTCAAGCAGCTTGTTTGATTCTAGGAAATGTATCAGACGGCGGTTTATCATATTCTCGATGACTTTGCAGAGGCAGCTGGTTAAAGCTATGGGCCGGTAACTCGATACGGACGATGGATCCTTACCCTGCTTCAGGATAGGGATCACTATGGCCTCTTTCCAGGCAGAGGGGATGTCGCCGGAGGTCCATATACAGTTACATAGGCAGAGAAGGGTTTTCTTCGTTTCAGAGGGCAGTTGTTTCAACATTTCATATAGTATACAGTCAGGGCCTGGGGCAGATTGTTTGCAACAGGTGAGCGATGCATGCAGCTCTGCTAGAGAGAAAGGTAGGTTATATGACTCGTTCCCGGTGCTCTTTGGGTATATGTTTTGTTTTTCTATTGCTGATTTATATCTTATAAATGCTGGTGAATAGTGGGATGAACTGGACACATGTTCAAAATGTGCACCCAGATGGTTCGCTTGGTCCTCCAGGCTGTCTCCCTGCGTGTGTACCAGGGGAGGCGGATGTGTTTGTCGTCCTCTTACTCTATTGACCCTGTTCCAAACCTTGGCCTCATCCGTGTACGAGTTGATACTTGATAAAAATGTTTGCCAGCTGTCTCTCCTGGCTTGTCAGCGTGTTCTCCTACCTTGGGACTTGATTTTTTTTTAATTTACAAGGTTTTCAGCAGTTGCATAATCGCGAAGCTGCCTCCATGCTTTGTTCTGCTGCCTACGTGCATTCCGGCATTGTTCATTCCACCACGGAACAGGGCGTTTGCTAGAAAGTCCATTTGTTTGGGGAATACACTTAGAGGCTGCATCAATTATGAAATTAGCAAAATACTCGACGGCACCGTCAATTCCGAGCGATGAAATGTCAGCCCACGAGAGCTTACTGGTAAGTGTTTGGAATTTATCCCAGTCCGCTGCATCGACCTTCCATCGGGGAGCGTGTGGTGGAGATTCGTATTGTCTCGGTGCTCTCAGCAGTATTGGGAAATGGTCGCTCCCGTAAGGTTTTTTTTATAACTTCCCATCCAAGTTCCGGTAATATGGATGGAGAAGCTATGCTGAGGTCTATAGACGAAAAGGTTTTGTTTGCAAGACAATAATATGTAGGTTCTTTTTTGTTAAGCAGACACGCACCGGATGAGAAAAGAAAATCTTGAATTAGATGGCCTCGCGCATCGATGCGAGAGTCACCCCACAGACTGCTATGTGCATTGAGATCCCCAAGAACAAGATAAGGCTCTGGCAATCCGCCTTTTTCACGGCCCTACGGCGCATGCACCCTGCCCTGACGGATTAGTCGCGAAACGTTTTGGAAGGGTCGCGCGCGCGGCCGTGCGGCCTCATCTGGGGGAAACGTCCCCCGAAAAAAAAAAAGCGCTCGGACGCGCGCTACTGACAACTCGTGCCGTGTACCGCGTTGAAACTCCACTGGTAGCTCGACGTCCGTGCAGTACTGAAAGTGTGCGTAGCGTAAGACTGGCTTTGGTACTGCGACGGGCTTTCTTGTCGACGGCACCGAGAAAATCACCGTGTCTATACCATCGTTCGACCGAAACCCGCGCGATAGGCCGTCGAACCGATAACGCGATAGCCGCAACGCCTTCCTTGGTATATAGAAATAATCGCGCTCAAAGTGAGTCAAAACATGCCTACGAAGTTGAAAGGTTGAAATGCGCAAGGCTTCGACCCTCTCAAGCCGTGGAGATGAAGTTTGAGCCAATGTTGATTTCAGCGACGCTTAGGCCTGGCTCCGTCGAGTTCGTGCACCCGCTACCGGCGGACCTGTACTGAAAAGTAAGCAAGTTAGGACGAAGGAAACTGCTTTTATAGTTCAGTTCTGGCCTTAGCGATTTGAAATAAACTACTCTTCGCTTCGCACGGCGCGTACACAATATTGTGCAAGCGGCGACACAGCGCTGTGCCCAACGGATGTGCCAACATCTGTAGGTCACCATTCCCGGAAGCTGCCGCTCGTATTCGCAACGTAGATGGATCGGTTTGTACGTGTGGGTATGCTCACGCATTTGTTAATTCCTGAGATATACTGTTTATTTCTGCGTCAAACACAAAGTAAGAGACGTACGGTACATTCAGTACAGCAGCATAAACAGCCGCCTCGCTCAGTTATATACCAATTGCACACTAAACAGAAAAACACCCAGATGGGCGTTTTTCACTTGTCCTCTAGCGCATTCCCATTTGTACATGTTTTTGCTCCCATAGAATGGGCGTACGATAAAACTCCCATTTAGGTGGGCATTCCTTCGGCATACTACGGGAGTACCGTAATATGCCCACTTTACCCCCATTTGACTGGGAGGTGTTGCAGGCCTCAATGGGAGTTTTATCATTTCCAAATGGGAGCATTTGCCATGAAATTAAGGCGGCATTTAGGGCGTTTTTTGGTATTAATTAGATAATTTATGGATGCAATTAAACGCGTTTTAGTTTACGTGGGGCGACCACGAAGCGAAATGCTTGGTGGCGATGGGTCACGCGCTTACACAGCACCCAACGGATCACCACAGGCCAAAATGTCGGACGCCGGACACCAAGGCTCAAGGGAACGGGGCCGTCCGAGGAGCTGCCGCCCGAGCGTGCGTTTGGCCCGCACTACCGACGCTTGTAGCTATCGCCGTCGTCCGACACTTTAGCCTGCTGTATCCCGTCTGCCACTGCGTAAGCGCGGCGGCGTCCCGCCACGAAACATTTCGCCGCGTGCTCGCCACACGTGACACAATCAACGGCCCTGGGAATTCACGAAGTCACGCGCACACGTGGTCCAATGACGAATGAACCCATCGCTGCACTTCGACTTCCTTTTCCTTTCACTGATGGCAAACCTTGTGCTGTCATGCAGTCGTCCTCGCGAAAATGCTAGTAATCGGCAGTGCCTCCGAGGTCAGCAGGGGCCTTCCGAGAGCAGATGCCACTCGCTAAGAGGAAAAATACACGACACACACACACTAAAGAGAACAACATTTATTATACACCAAATGTAACAAATATAATAAAATATGTTCTTTCTGCCAAATCAAAAGCATTCCTTGAACCATTAAAAAACTGTCTGGATTAAAAAAAAACTACATCGTAAACATGCCAGTCAATACTATTGTACACGTCCTAACACAATAAAATTAGTGAATGCAAGAAACGACAATTTAAGAAATCTTATTTTGTCCCATATTGAACCATAAATACAGAACCATTTGTTTGAACTGTTACTTTGGGCAGACATTCCACAATATTGCAGCCTATATATATGTTGAACTTGCATGACTAAGCCACCCAAAATTAACAGTGGACTGTAGAATGAGGCCGACCAGAGGTGGTATTTTGTATGAACTAGCACAAAACATACGATGATAAATACCTAAGTACTAAATTAAGAAATTGGGACTCATCACGCAAACGAGCTAAAACATTTGGTTTAGTGATTGCGTTGCATTTTTTAGCAGGTTACTAAAGATTAAAAATTTATTTATAGTGTTTTATGAGCCAAAACCATCATATGATTCTGAGACACGCCGTCGTTGGAAGGGACTCTGGATTAAGTTGGGCCACCTGGGATTCTTTAATGTACGTTTAAATATAAGTACACAGGTGTTCTTCTATTTCGCTCCCATCGAAATGTAGCCGCCATGGCCGGGATTTGATCCTTGGTCTTTTTGTTTATGACTAGATTTGTGAAAGTTCCAAACAGGGTCCCCTCTATACAGGGTGATCATTTTTAAGTTTTACAGAATTCTTAAAAATAACCTGTTGCAGATATCATAATTCTAGTCCTTAGCTGTATTTGTCAGAGATGCGGACATTACTTTCAAGACAAATCGTAGCACATATTCAGCTAATTAACAAAAATCCACTAATTATCTTTTGAATTAAATACTTTACGGCCGATATTGCAATTTACGAATTGTAGCCGGTGAGTTTGCAAGGCATTTTCACTTGGAATGAATTTCCATAATGACACCAATTTGGAGATATATGCCATCAAACTTGCCCTAAAAATGCACTGTTTATCAACTTACATTTTAAACAAAATGCTATCTTCTCCATTGAAGCACAAAAGTAACTAGAACATTCATGTATTTCGTCCCACATTTGGAAATAATATCTCGAAACTGGTGTCATCCTAGAAATCCATTTCAAGTAGATACGTCTTGCAAGCTCTCTGGCTACCATTTGTTAATTGCAATATGCGTTGTAAACTAATCAGTTAAGAAGTTAATTACTGAAATTTTCATTAACTAATTGAATATGTGTTTCGATTTCTTGTGCTAGTAATCCGCCTCTTCAAATAGTCCAGCTCAAGGACAAGAATTATGCTGTCTGCCACAGGCAATTTTTAAAAATTCCATAAAACTTAGAAACGATCACCGTGTGTATTTATTTTCTAATAGTGCATGAGTTGTGTTCTGCATGGACACTTTAGCATGGCTACCTTGTTTAGTTGAATATTGTGCAAGCAGTGGTTTTTTCATCTACCCAGTGCAAAATATTAAGCCAGCATTGTAACATGTTGCAAATGGAGTCACAAATAAGTACCTTCCCTGATCATATCGAACAGTAGCAACTTCAGATGAAATAAGTCGTGCTTTCTCATGTTCAAGTGCCTTGTTCTAAGATATTGTCACAGTATGTAATGTAACATATCGAACGTAACAATATCAAATCCTCCTTCTCACATTGGCCTCCCATCGTGTGATCCCCCAAGCTGAGGTCATTTGAAATTGCATTTAATTGCACTTGAAACAGCATATCACTCTTATTTAAGAAGCACATCCTATTGCAGTCACCATCCAGATATAAAATACTTGTCTGCATCAAGCTATGAGGCAGCAGCACATTTTCTGAGGAAAAAGCCTACCTTTTCTATTGAATTGGGCTGCGTACTCGGAACACTACTATGCAGTTGCAGACAGGACTGGTAGTGTAGCAACTGTAACAGTGTGAACTTACATAAAGGAGCAAAACTATGTGAACTTCAAATCATTATTCTCTCTTCGGAACCATGCTTTCCAATTATAGCATGGGGATAAAGTAACTGGCAAGCAAATCTGCATTTCATTCAAGTAAATACCATACTATTCATGCTACCTTGCAGGGTGCACACTACATTCCCTTCAAACGTGAATTTACGACCTTGCCACGAGTTGCTAATTGTATTGGTGTATCGTTGATAGAGAGTGGTAGAACAGGATATGTACACCTCAGACTAGAGCACATGTTTTGACAAGGAGACTTGGCTCGTCGAACAGGGAATGGCTCAGACTAAATCCATTTGTTCCCTTGTAAAGATGTTGACTTCAGCTTGTGACCTTTGTTGGCCAACTCTTGAACACTAATGTCGCAACCTTCCTGTTTGCCCTCGTCTTGTTCAGCCTATTGCTGCACACAGAAGCTGCATTTTCTTTTAAAAACATTCAATGAGGTCAAGGGCTTTGTGCATGGCAGTGTCTGCAAACAACTTTTTTTTTCAATGAATGACAGTTTTGGTGCCTTTCTTGAGCATTCAATAGGGAAGAACCAAAAATTAAGCTAACAGACTGGCTATGCCAACAAGTAAGCATGAAACAGGGGAAATCAAGCTCTCTATGGATGTGGAGTGCCATTTCTTCATTTCACACCATGCTTGGGGTCAGCAGGACTTCCTAAAATTGAGAAAGTTTTTGTAATGAAATACATATTAAAAGTATTCTGTTTATAATCTAAAAAAAGTATTTGGAAATTCATATTTAGGTGGGACCAGCACCAAGTAAAAAGACAAAGTAATGGCTTATAGAAAATGACACGCCGTGCTGTATGACAACTGATTTAAATTTACAACAGACAAACAGTCAAGTACTCTGGAATGCTTGATAAAAGCCATAAAAAACCTGAGAAGCAGGGAGCACTTACACACAATAATGTATGTGCATTGAAAATGCACCTGGTCATTGGTTTGCAAACAAGTATGCCATTTCCTTATCAGTTCACAAAACAGGTCCTACACTGAAACATTTTTCCTTCAATTTGGCAATTCTGTGGGCTTTGATTATTGCTTGGGTGAGTTGGTTGCTTCTTACTGCTATTAGAGTATGGTGAAGTGCAATAGATGGGACAAGGTGAGGCGAGACAGACGGGACAAGCGCATCTGACAGCTGAAAGTTTATTGGAAAATTTCGCTGCAGCAGGACATGCGCTCACGTCACCCCGAAACCAGGAACAGAGCAGGCACAAAAAAGAAAGAAATATGGCAACGATCGCTAACAATGCATTCACACTATCTTATGAATGTGATGGTAATTGGGAAGGATGTGTACGCTGTCAACTGCGCACGACTGGCCCAAGAGGAATAAACAAGAAAACAGAAATAGAAGAACTAGCTGAAGAATAGAAGAACTAACTGTGGCTACCTATGAGTCGCACTTCTTTGGTTAAAGTGCCCCCAAAGCCACAATAACACACTTTTGCACTGCAAGGCAAGATCCCTCATTTCTCCTTATTTCAAACACCTAAAGTACTGTCGCAGCCTGTCACTCAGGCACTGGTCAGTCTGTTCCAAGTAAACATGACCACAGTTTAACGAATCCTGTACACAACAGAATTAGCGCATGGGACATCTGACACTCACGTTTCGTCATACAGTATTTCCTAATTTGACTACCTATGACGCATTTGCACAGTTGTGCCGACTTGCATGGCACGGAAAACACAAGATCCACCCATACTTCCCTGCTACTTTCCTTAAGTTGTGTGAAACCTCAGCAACACATCCACCCCTTCAAGGGGGGCAACACTTATGTGCGTAAGGTTTCACACAACTTGATGAAAGTCACAGGGAAGGATGGGGTGGTTCCTGTGTTTCCTGCACCATGCAAGTTGGCACAACTGTGCAAACGCGTTATGGTAGTCGAGTAAGGAAATACTGTACGAGGAAACACGAGTATCAGTATGTCTCATGCGCTACTTCTGTCATGTGCAGAATTCCTTCAAGCAGCGGTCGTGTTTACTTGGGACAGACTGGCCAGTACCTGAACGACAGGCTGTGACAGCACTTCAGTTGTTTGAAATAAGAAGAAGAGGTTGGATCTTGCCTTGGACTGCAAATGTTTGCGGTTGCTATATGTAGTTGAAGAATGTGGAAGTTGTAGGCCATGGAGAAACAAAATTAGAATGCGAGCTTTTTTGCAGCAGTGTTAATTGAAATTATTTTCAATTCTGGATCTGATACGTGAGTTAGCGTGGCTTTGGTGGCACTTTAAACAAAGAAGTGCAATTCACAGGTAGCCACAGCTAAGCTAGTTCTACTTCTGTTTCATTTTTGATGTCTCTTGTGCCAGTTGTGTGCAGCTGACCAGCGTACACATGCTTCCCAATTATCACGTTTGAAGAAAAGATCGTGCACATGTTGTTAGCAATTTTTTGCCGTATTTCCTGTTTTTTTGTGCCTGCTTTGTTTGTTTGCTGGTTTCAGGTGTCTTGGGCACATGCGAGCATTGTCCTGGTGCAGCAAAATTTTCCAATTAACGTTCCAGTTGTCAGTAGAGCTTCGCCCGTCTGTCTCACCTCATATTGTCCCATCTATTGCACTTCACCGTTACTCTAATATGCATCACCAAATGGCCCAAAGTTCTACTTTCTGAAGTTTTTATTGCTACTTCGCACTTGTCAGTCAGGCCAACAGCCATACTGCATACAATGTCGAGCTATATGGACTGCAGTTATGTCATGGATTTATCTGGCTTAATGGCATCACAGACAAGTAAACAAAGATGACAAGCAGGACACAAGTGCCTACTCTCAACTCTAGCTTTAATAACAAAACAAGAATCGCACATAACATGTGGTGATATGAAGTGACGTCATTCATTCAAAACAATTTCTTCATCAATGTAACTGAGAATGAGCGATGCATTTGTCCTTGCATTGTGAATCTGCCAAAGCTAATTATCTTATGTACTCTCTGGTCATAATTTCTGTTCAATGCAGAAGTTTGGGCTTGTTTGTGATAACGGAACTTGGACATCATAACAAGCAGAAAAGAACGCGAACACGAAGAGATATAGACTAGCGCCCATCCAGTCTGTGTCTCTTTGGGTCCGCATTCCATTGTGCTTGTTATGATGTCCAAGTTCCATAATTTTAGGCTATAACGAGTTTTGTGGAACACAAGAATGAACCAGCATTTTTTAGAGTATGTTGCAATGTGCGGATGAGATTTGTTAGGCACAAGCCTGATTCACCCCAATCTCAAATTAATACAATATAGGCATAACAAGATGGCCATGGCCAACTGTACACAACCTCTGTTGCACAGTGCATCACCTCCTTCAAATCGTGCCACATGCAACAACCAAATTGCTTTCCTGGCTGCAGTATTTTTTCTCACATCAGAGCAAATCTCTGTTCACAAGCTTCCTACAGAAAGAAAAGCATTTAGCCCATAGGGACCAAGTGCGCTTTTGCCCATGAAAAAGCACAAGAGCATACGAAACAACTGTGACCATTTTTTACTTGGCTCATCTCATTCATTATATTCCATCGTCATGCCTAATTCAGTTGTGCAAATCATATTTTCACAGGCCCTTGTTAGGACGGTTTTGTGCTGTGACAAAAAAAAAGGCAGAAGTAAAAAATAAAGAAGGTTGGTTGTGGCTTACGGCATAATATGCATCCGGCAAACTAGGCCACAGTGTTGTGTACAGTCTGGAATCCTCAAAAGGTTGTGCCTACATTGGACAGATGGGATGCTGTATTAATGCGTGTCAGGACTTGTTGCTGGGCTAGTTGGTTCATCTTATTCCGTAGTGTTTAGACGCAACCAAGGACGGAAAAAAGTCAGGACAGGAAAGAACGCTCTTTCCTGTCCTGACTTTTTTCCATCCTTGGTTGCGTCTAAACACTACGGAATTAATGCGTGATTGGGGGAGCATGACTCATCTGTGTGAAACAACCTGCCCTCATGCATTGTGAAACACTAACAAATGTGGCAGCAGGCAGAGTACTGTGTTCAACAAAACTCACATTGTAGCCACGCATCATGACCAGACCATGCCAGGCAATTGTGCTTCTGAAACTTAAAGAATGACAAATGCATCAGTCATCTATCAGTTGCACTGCACGAAAAATTTTAATAGATAACATCACATCATATCACCACTTGTTATTATATATTGTCTGTTTCTTGATTATAAAGCTTGATGTGAGAGCTGAGGCTTGTGTCATGTGTGCACATCTTTGTTCACTTTTTGTGGTGCCATTACACCAGAATTGGGAACCAAATGGCCACACGCTGCTTTTGTCACATTATAGTGGTGCTCGCAAAGCAGGAAGACAATGCACATAATACCACGCCATGTCAGCATGCCCACTCTTTGCACACACAGCAGATTACCTCTAGAACAAGGTGCGCAGGCTGCATATGTGCTCAGCTGCATCGACAGCCATGTGCGGCGATGGCTGCGCTAGAAAAGAGGACGTGCACACCAACTGCCCCCTTGGGCCCCTTTCAGGGCCCTCTTAAAAGCTAAGTTTGTAATTTCTTGTTTCTGTTATAGGCTAGTGCAAACAATGAATTTGTCTTATTCCCATTAGGAAATCTTGTAGATTAGGTAGACAATTTATGAAAGCATAGATTTATTACTTTTCACCTTTCTGTCGGAATATCGTACAAATGCATAAGCAGTACTTATCACCTTGTTTCATGTAAGATTTTTTCCATGCTGAAAGAAAGGCATACATTTAAAAAATAAGCTTGGTTGCAACGTGTGAAGGAATGGTGAAGTCACATAAAGGTTGCTGAAATAAAATATAGTCGCGACCTTCCTGTGACTGACTTTATCTAACACACTGAAAAGGAAAATGACCTTTTAAACAACAGACTCAAAAAGAAGAAAAAAAACCCACAGCACATTATTACAAGAACTGCAGCGCAATAACACCCAAGGACGACACAAAGAAACGACCAGGACGAGCGCTGCACTTACAATAGGTTTTATTGTAGCCAATTTCACATATATTTCATTACACAAACGTCATTAGCTGCACATGCGTAGAAAGACCATCTCTTTATCTGTGAGTTGTATCGATGGCATGCTAACACACCTTCCCCCCCCCTAGCCGGAAATATGTTCTGCTTCAATAATTTCTCGAGTGAAGCGCGATTTGCTTTTCATAATGACAGACATGTTATGTAGGTCAGGTGAACAATCCTTACATGTTAAACAATGACAAGCCAGGAAACCTTGAAAGTCTTTCCTTCATGCACGTTTTCACGTAGTTTCCATGCTCCCTAACACTTAAGCTAACGTTGACGCATCTCCCAGATTGGCCAACATACACCTTTCGCATCTTAGAGGGATTTCGTAGACTACACCTTCTGCACAATCAACAAAGGGTGGAGGGTGCCTATGTGTTGTGCCGCAGGCTTGCTGCTTTCTTACCTCTGGGTGGGTCATTGTGCAGAGCTTGGACAGCCTGTTAGGTGCGGTGAATACAACTTTTACGTCGTACCGCTGGGTCACCTTTTTCAGGTTGTGTGAAAGCTTGTGAACATACAGTATCACCATGCAGGCAGAAGGTAGCTGTGATACCGTATGTACACAAGCTTTCAGGCAACTGAAAAAGGTGACCCAGCGGTACGACGTAAAAGTCGTATTCACCGCACCTAACAGGCTGTCCAAGCTCTGCACAATGACCGACCCATAGGTAAGAAAGGAGCAAGCCTGAGGCACAACGCATAGGCACCCTCCACCCTTTGTTGATTGTGCAGAAGGTGTAGTCTACGAAATCCCTCTAAGATGCTGAAAGGTTACGTTGGCCAAACTGGGAGATGCGTCAATCTTAGAATAAGTGTTAGGGAGCATGCAAACTATGTGAAAACACGCATGAAGGGAAAGACAAGGTTTCCTGGCTTGTCAATGTTTAACATGTAAGGATTGTTCACCTGACATACATAATACTCTGTCATTATGAAGAGCAAATCGCGCTTCACTCGAGAAATTGTTGAAGCAGAACGTATTGCCCGGCTAGAGGAAAGGTGTGTTAGCGTGCCATCGATACAACTCTCAGATAAAGAGATGGTATTTCTACGCATGTGCAGATAATGACATCTTTGTTGGATAGTGCATATATTTGAAATTCGCTACAATAAAACCTGTTGCAAGTTCACCGCTTGTCCTGGTCATTTCTTTGTGTCGTCCTTGTGTTTTTATTGCGCTGAAATTCTCGTAATAATGTACCAATGTGCCCACTCGCCACATTATTCATGTTTTAGCGTTGTATGGGGCGTCTTGGTTGCAAAATAACCTAAATCTTGCATCCTAGTCTGGTGCGTAAGGCATAAAAGGCTCTTAGCGGAGTCACCTGATGCTTTTATATAGGTTATTCAGAGTTGCATGATCTTCCACAGAAGTAGCTGTAGGCACTTTTGCCGCAATGACAGTACTGTTCACAGTATTCGTCGCGGGGAGCGCGGCTTGCCACTTGTAGCGGTCACAGATATTGATCGCCGACTGTGCCAAAATATGCAGCGGTCTGAGTAAAATCACTAACCAAAAGAAAAAGACATCACTTGGGTTCAAGAAACGAGACAGAGTAACCCGAGAAATAGTTCAAGGCTCCAATACACAAACTGTCGCTCTTAAGAAATGGTGTTTCTCATAACATTTTAATACAGTCCCTAATTTAGTACAAGTTTTCGTATGATGTTTGGTTTCTTCTTCTACACACATGATGTTGCTTGTTAGACACTGGTGTTTTGATGTGCACGTTCTTTTGTATTGCTATAAAGACACTGTGAAAAAAGATTTGCC
Organism: Dermacentor silvarum; assembly: GCF_013339745.2. Lineage (NCBI taxonomy): Eukaryota > Metazoa > Arthropoda > Arachnida > Ixodida > Ixodidae > Dermacentor > Dermacentor silvarum. The sequence continues at coordinate 1,739,070 of NC_051156.1, forward strand.
TTTGTAACTAAAGTTTGGAGACAGTGCCTGTCAGCTCATATTTTAATCTGTTTTTCATTTCATCTGTGCAATTACACCAAATGTAAACTACAAAAATACCCGTAGTCAGAATCACAAAGGTACACACCGTGTAATGATTCTGCTGAGATCCTAGAGTGGTCAGCCACCCAATGCAGCACAGGTAGAATGGCATCCTGAGTTAAAACAAAATAATAGAATTGTAAGATGCATATCAAAATTTTATGCTGTGAGGCATTTAGCATGTATACTAATCACCACATTTGCATGCAAAACAGTTTTGCAGAATAGTTAAGCAAGGTAAATCAATGTCTGGCCACGGGACTGTCAGCCAGTGCTACTCATGGCAATGGTGGGCGTATATAGCATATCGTTTCAAGTGCAGCTTTTGCAGGGTACATGAATTCAAGAAAACTTAGGTTCACAAATACATGAGACCTACAGTTAGAAGGATGTGTTACATCCAGCACCAAGGCCACGAGTGGCACTGCCTAATGCTTCCAGCCAGACTTAGTACACCACGCAGAAATTTGCAACAAAGTGAACAGGAGGAAGAGCTGTTGCTTTAACTCAATAACGATTGCATGCTTCATGCAGATGTGAATACAGCTCCTATCAGCAACGAGTTGTCCTTTGGTCCCCTTCACTTCTGTTCTTTTTTTCTTTCCTTGTCTTCCTTGTTTGTTGGTGCCATATGGTTGTGACGAGCAGCTCAGTTCCTATTCTTGTTTTACTACATGGTGTAAAATCATCCAACGTGCTTAGAGCCTCTTAAGAGTAAACTTCAACCCATTGTGTTTGAACAATATTGTTCTCTTTGTGTCACACCTTAATGTACTGCTAAAAAATGCTAGACAATGCTATACAGAAGACCCTACATCCACACAATCACACATCTGAATAAAAACTGCACAGTCTATGACTTAAAGATGTATACATACACATTTTTAACATGTCTACAATGAAAATATATGTTACTGTTCTAATATGCACACTTAGCATACTGCATAACAGTCAACTGGTTCCAAAATGGTTTTTTTTTTGTTATCACACATACGATGGCTCCAATTACAAATTTAATTCTGGCAGTGACTGAAGACAACTCCAAAAACTTTCTAATGCAATCAACGAGAAATTTCAAATTTAGAGCAGTTGGACACAAATAAGGCAACTAGTTTTTAATCCTAAATAACGAACTGTTATTGTATATGACGGCAAAAGGTGATGCTCCTGAAACATCAGCACTGTTTATCCATATAAACACATTATTATATTTTTACTTACTTCCTAAGGATTGCGCTGAGTGATCTGCTCATGTGAAATGTTTATGCATAGCTGTGTCGTGTTTCACTGTGTGTTCACATTTGTATTAATGCTACTTTATGTGCATGCAAGCGTGCCCATACTACCTTAAGCTGAAGGCCAACACTATGCTTACACGGTACATGCATTTCATAATACTAAGCAGTGGACTTAGAGAATGAGCAACTGTAATAAAAAGTGTGGTTCTTTGGACACCATCAAATACATTTCCTGGAAAACAAGCATTTTGCTAAAATCATGACTTACTCCAATTGGTACTAAGCATAAGCATCAATCAAGAACTTGCATTTACCAGACACCACTATAGACACTAGGACCTCTTTGGCTTATTCACAGTCTGGCACAATGTGCTTACGCTGCCTGTAACCCTGGAAAAGTGTTCATGATACTTTTTTTAAATAGATGGGAAAACTTGAGAAGAATCTAAATTAGGGTCGGTGAAGCAAAGCAACTTTTTAAGAATTCCACTCTGTTTCGATGCATATGTTCTATGCAATATGATGGTGAAGGCAAATGATGTACTTGAACTGTGGTTTTTAACACGCAATACTAGAGAGCACAGTTTTGCAATAATGTGATAGAGAACAAATGATAATAATGCCACACAAAAAACCTAGTGAATATTTTTTAAACTAATTGCACAAGGTTTTTCGTCGTTATTCTGATGCACACATCTGCACACTGTGCACCAAGTTTGTCGGTTTTATTTTTGTCACATAGTAATTTACCATGATACATTTGTCTCAAATACGTCATGTTGGGCTCCTTCAGTATTTTTATTTTCTTACTGGAAACACACATGCTATATATGTCTTCTGCCCCATGAAACAGGTGTCACAGCATTCCCTCTAACTGAAGCCACAAAACTAGCCATGCAGGTAAAAGATACAGGGTAAAAAAAAACTAGGTAAGAGCCTACCTATGCCTCGTGTTGCGAAAAGGGGAAACTTGGAAGTGGTCCTGATGCCGGCATGAAGCTGCTTCATCCTTACAGCTGGCAATGAAACGGCTGCAGTCTTGAAACACAAGTTGAAAAATTAGACCCAGCAATGTTACATAGAGCCCGCAACAGCATGGCCCGCAAGTTGATACGGGATTACTTCCGCTGCTACGCTGAGTTTTGTATGCTGTTCAGCTTACCTTATTGGTAACTAGGCTTGCCAAATTTTTATTTTCAACAGGCTTTACTCTTTACAACAAAAGCCGTTACCCACTCATCTCCTATGCACTTAAGCCATGAAATGTTTTACTGATCACATAAACTGAATGGCTTCCAAGACAAATTATTTCGGTCAAGAGATGCCAAATTAATGAGTGTCACTGAACATTGAATACAAGTTAGTATCTCTTTACAATAGACAATGGCGGACCTAAAGCACATTTTTGTCAGATTTGGGTTGATCAGCCAGACCTTATTTTTTTTTTACCAGCAGCAGGAATTGAGTTAATATTATCGTGCACAGTACGATCACACTG
>NC_051156.1:1741986-1787431 GCF_013339745.2 Dermacentor silvarum
CGTATTAAAAAATGCATACTCACGCACACGTTGACTTCAGTCTCCTCGGTTACCACGTTGCGCACAAGGCAAGGCTGTCGTCGATGGCGATGGCGATGGCGCAAATTTCGGGACAAAAGGAGAGAGAGGAAATCGAGGAACCGAGGCTCTCTTCTTTTCTTTTTTTTTGAGTCACCTCTCGAATCGCCAGTGCAAAAGTACATTATTATTTCATTAATTACGGCGGATGATACACAATAAAAACAAGCATACCGGGAAGCGCGTTCAAGTCGCGTGGGTTGCACCAGAATCATTGAATGACCAACACGAAAAAAATGTATATTAATGTTTGTATTAATTCGATCCGCAATCCGGCTTTCCGTGGCTATAGAGTGCACTAGTCGCTGCTTCGCTACGGTTTGCAGGTGGTGTAGGTGAATCGAACGTAGCTTTGACACGTTCTATTCACCTGTATTAACAGCTCATTCGTTTCAGCGGTGCAGCAATGGCGCCTTCGAACACCCTATGAGAAACCCGCAGTTCGCTTCAAAATATACAGGGAAGGTGCTGGGATGGTTCGCGATTTTGCTGCGCCCTTTCTAGTGTCGGTGCCGACTTTGTGCAGTCGTGCAGGTACAGTGTCCTAGAATGTACACATACCTTATATTCTAAAACACTGTGGTACAGGTGCGAAGCAGCAGCGCAGCAGGCGACACAGCACACATGCACAAGCGCCGTTAAAACCCAGCTTACGGCTATCTGCCGTGTCTAGGAAAGCGCGGGTATAATAACGTCTCCGAAGCCGAGAAGCCGATTACACCAGCAGTTCAACACCTATTTAACGCAAGCCGTGCACATTGGTCGGACAAAACGCACACCTGCACCGGGTCAGCACTTCGGCATTTGTTTCGTGTGCCGCGCTTTTCGTGAATTGGTGCGCGAACTGGTTCACAGTGGTGCAGGCGAATCGAACGGGCCTTTAAAAAATCCGTTCGCTTCATGGAAGAACGGAAAAAAAATGTCGCAGTTTCGCCCGAAAGGCGAAGCATCAATGGCGATAGCGAATTAGCAGAGAGCTATTCGGAGTAGGGATAGTAGCGTTATCGGCTGCATAAAGTTTGACACATTCACTACTAACTGAATTAACAAGCGTGATGTCAGCGCGCACAAGCACACATGAATAGATCACACTCGATGACCGCAGACAACCACTGTCAAAACGCTGGCAGCAAGCGCAGCTGCCGCAGCGAGCGAGCGAAGGTTCGTGCGGTTTATCGCTTCAAGGGAAAACTGGGCGGCCGAAGGCACAGCATACAAAGGTCAGAGCCGTTTGGAGGTCGCTTGCAAGATACGGTGCGTGCGACAACACCGGCAGCCCGTACCGGCGCAAACATAATGAAGAACCAAGCGCAAAGCGCAAAGTACATGAACGCATTTGTTGGCAGAGTAGAAGCCGCCTCCCCCCACCCCCCTCCCTTCCGCGCTTCCTTCCCGCTTTGCTCCTTTCGCGTGGGAGATTGCGGCGCCAGTTCCCCTTGCGCCCGGTTGCAAGATTTTATCGCCCTTGGACTTTATACGGAACCTCACGCCGACGACGGCAGAAATCTGCTTGAAGTGTCCATATAATTGCTATCGCAATAAAAACTTCCTTCATGGAGGAAGAAATTTTTATTCCTCCATAGTTCGATTCAATTCGGCTCATGCGTTGGCAGGTCGGCTGCTCCTTGCTGTGACTGACTGCCCCACTGCACTGCTGCTGTCCACGCTTTCGCATCGCCGTCGTCTTGCGTTTTTCGGCACGGGCTACAGCGTTGCGGTTTCGGCATCTGACTCATCCCTCTCGCTCATCATGCCCTCCAAGTGGAGGAAATGTCGAGTCGTAAGAAAGGAATACAACAAGATAATGAATGAGCTAGGACTCGCGCAGCTTGTTGGCCTTCCTTGTCCAACGACGAAGCTGCAAGCTTCACCTCTGCAGACAGTTCTCGTGTAGAGCGACTTTCGCCTCCGAAGCCGGAAACCAGCAGACAATCGTGAAGTTCAATTTCCATGGATGACGGTGGTGAGCCTCCGTTCAAACGGTTGAACGAGCGTTCAAGAAGTGAAGCCTTTGTTGACGACGTCTGCAGACAAGAAGCTCCTTTCGTAGAATGCCAATCAGATAGTGCGGGTACGTCCTCATGTGAGCACAGCGACTGATAGCAGCTCAAGTGACAAAGGAGGTCCCCTAGGTAGCGATGCAAGTGATGAGTCTGATGACTTTCTCGCTTCAGACAGCTTCACTGGGCCAGATGAGGGAATAGCCTTCACTTGTAGTCAAACGCTCTCTCATGTACTTTCCGAACAACTGTCTGCAATTGAAGAGCTTGCTGTAATTGCTTCCAAACATAATATGACGCATGCATGCATTAACGATGTCCTCGATTTCTGGCGGCGAAGAGGCATCTCTGACCTTCCAAAAGATGCTAGGACAGTTTTGAAAACTGAGCGCAAAGCTCAGGTGGAGCAAAATGGTTCATTTGTGCACTTTGGCCTTGCAGAAGGAATTCGTCAAGTGTTGCAGCCGGGGCAAGTAGTTCCAAGTGAACTGAAGCTACAAGGCAACATTGACGGAGTCCCTCTTTACAAAAGTAGCCAGCTTGCCTTTTGGTCCATTTTGTGCCGCATAAAAATGTGGAGGCATCACCGCCATTTCTTGTCAGTGTGTACTGTGGTGCAGGGAAGACGCTATGTCTGCAGGATTACCTAGAGCCATATGTGCAAGAAGTCTCCGACCTAACCTGTGAGGGGTTAAGCATAGGAGATGTTCATGTTCAGGTGAGCATTGGAGCCATGGTTTGCGATGCTCCTGCAAGGAGCTACGTCAAATGTATTGTTGGCCATACTGGCTATTATGCGTGCGAGCGATGCAACCAAAAAGGGCAGCACAATGAAAACAGGGTGACATTTCCCAAAATTCATGCAGCAGCACGAATGCATCATTTCGATCTCAAGAGAACAAGCGCCACCATTCTGGTGTTTTCCAGTGATAAGTGCCCTGTTTGTGCTAGCTTAATATATTTTCAAAACTGACTCAAATATATTCTCAATTCATTTCTGTAATTGGCATGCTTTAAATAGAGCTGCTTTGTTTTAGAACAGATCCCATTCTGTGCAATCCCATCCTGTACGAATTAAAGCGTTGGAACGCATACAGTCTAGTGCTGCAAGGTATGTCCTGGGGCGGTACAATCGGTTTGATAGTGAAACGGAATGAAAAAGAAATCTAGGATGGACTCCTCTAAGCAAACGCCGCAAAAATCTTCGCCTCAAGCTTTTTTACGCTATATATAATAAGCAAACTGGAATCAAGGCCTCGTCATATCTGCGTCCTCCATATTACTTGTCCACCCGAAGAGACCATGTGGTCAAGGTTCGGGAGTATGCCCCCAGGACTAACCTGTTTAAGTTTTCTTTCTTTCCGAGGACCATATCGGAGTGGAATTTGTTACCGGCTGAGGTTGTGATTCATGAGGGAGGTGGAGCGACGGAACGAAAAATGTTAGGACTAACGTTAAGAGACAGGAAGAGAGCGGTGTGGATCAGAGAACAAACGGGGATAGCCGGTGGACCATTAGGGTTACAGAATGGATACCAAGAGAAGGGAAGCGCAGTCGAGGTCGGCAGAAAACCAGATGGGATGATGAAGTTAGGAAATTTGCAGGCGCAAGTTGGAATATTCTAGCGCAAGACAGGGGTAATTGGAGATCGCAGGGAGAGGCCTTCGTCCTGCGGTGGACATAAAATATAGGCTGATGATGATGATGATGATGTTGTGAGCCAAAACTCTGTCGATTTGTTTTATTCTGTATTATGCCCCTCGCAATAATGCCAATGGCGCTGCGAGTTTTGTTTGAATAAAAGAAAAAAAAAAGAACCAGCATAAAATCCACGAGGACAGAAGCAAAATAAGTGACAGAACAAGAGTTAGACTTGGAGATATTAGTTTATCTTCACAACGCCCAACATGGCATTTTTGACACACAAGAGTTCGGTAGCTCAAAATGCTGATGTAAGGGTGGGAAAGTTTGCGAAATTCACGCTAGTGTCTTCGACACACTGAACCATAGCTTAAATTGCAGGTAGCTCAGAAAGTCAATTTATAATTAATTACTAAGTTATAAAGACTTTTTCAGGTGGGGGGAGGATACAAATGTACTTTCTAGGTGACAAAGTTTAAGTTGTTTTTTAATCTTTTTTATTATTTGTTTGTTTTTTGTTTTGTTTTAGCAAGATGGGTTTTAGGCTTTCTGGGGTTATTCAAAATATATATCGCAACTAAATGTTTTGTATGTGCGTGATCCCTGCAGCCACATCTCACCTTAACAAGGTTCATAGGTTATTCTAAATGTCTGCGTTCTTTATCACTGAGAAAAACAGATATCATGCTTGCATGTCAGGAGCTGTGTTTCTTAATTAGTACATTTCCAGAAGCTCACTTTCAAGAGTTGTACATGCCTTTCCCATCTCATGCACATCATAAAAACTGGAGGTATAGCTGCATTCACAACAATGAAAGAATAAATGGCCACCTGTGTACCCATGGGCAGCAAAAGCAAAGTTCACGCATTCTATCATTGATGCGCTGATCAATGAATGTAAACCCTGCCACATGTAAAAGGGCTCTGCAAATTATTTCTGTGGCATGTGAACTCTGTGGAATATTTTGTCGTGCAGCCACTCTTGAATTGGTTTGCAATATGGCTACGGAAGCCATCAAGCTTGCTGTGTGCTGAAAACCGTCGATTCACATTGGGCCCGTTCTCTACTTTCTTGTGCAAAAATGCACAAATATTAGATTATTTCATTGTTTATTCTTCTTTGTTGTGATCACCTTGACGTGCATATTGCTGCCCATCTCATTTTTTTTCACAGTCACTGTGTCACCACATCAGTGGCACTACTGAAATGCCCATCAGCTTCCAGGCAACAAATTCCTTGCTGACACCTCTATTCATTTGAGTGAATGCAGCACTCTTTCAAGACATCAATAACAACATGCCTAATGCTTGAAAAATGAGCTGCAGTGAGGTGCAGCAATGTAGTTCTGCCTAGATTGCAACATATTTGGGGCTAAGCCTGACAGTGACTACATAATACAGCAGGTTGGTCATCATTCAGCACCTTGCCTATCTAAGCCTCACATCTTAATGGCAGCAGCCCTTGCTGCTTCCACACATGTGGAAAGCTAGCGTGAACACAGTATATAAATCTGGATCTATGCATGCAGCAGGCACATTGTCACTGGAGCAGCCTTTTGGTGTGCATTAGCACAATGGAAACACCACATTACACATTAATCCACACTCAATTTTACATTATCTCAAGCTGTGCCATGGAAGATGAGAGATGGCACAATTACTGTATCTGTGATGCGTCATGGCATGTCCTTATAGTTGTCATGCACATATCATCTTCGACATGATGCCCCTTATGAATGAAGCAACAGCTTAACCACTGCCTTTCAGTAAACGTAGCATAGGGACACTAAAGAGCGAAACTAAGTCATCTTAGACTGACTTAGGTTGACTTTTACTGCAGAATATAAAGGCCAAATGGTTTTTTTTTCTTTTTTAATGTCGTATTGGTGCATCAATGTGGTAGTATGAAAGATTTCAGTGTGTTCCCTCATATTCAGGATGTGTTAAGACAGGGGAAGTGCTTAAAAGTTACTAAGGTTATTTTTTCGCTTCTTTAGAATGAAGTCATTCTTGACCAGATAAACAAGTAGACCCGAGTAGGTCTTGTCAAAATTCAAGACATCACAGTGAGCCAGGAGCTATAGAACTTCACCGCAGCACTACCACTCGTCTTCCAATTTTGTTTCTTCTCGGACTTGCCAAGCTGCCTCTTTTGTTAACAGGGGCCGTTTTGCTATTGCAGTGCATAATTTACGAATACAGCCTAACTTGGTAGTCCCCTTTAGCATACCTATAATGTAAAGTGTAAAATTGCTGTTACAGTTGAGCCTTATCTGAGGTGAGTACATGGTTATGAAAACAGACACCAGAACCATGAGAATTTTCCTGTGTGCATTGGCATGTGAGATAATGAGATTTGGTTAGAGTGAATGCAATAGCCACTTGGGCTTGCATTTCTTAGGTCTAGTTACAATCACTACCACAAAGTGTATGTTAATTGCAAACACCTACTGCACTTCCTTCAAGCAAATGGTAGCAGGATTCTCGCACATAACTTCAACACTGTAAACAGTTTAGAATGTAAGTAGGAACAGCTGATGGTTTGGTGTGGTAATTAACATGATGAAACAGCACTGAAGACAAACACAAAAGAAGAAACAGATAATGCAGTGACTATAAATTAAAGTTTACTTGAAATGTGTGTGCCATTTCATCAGGTTACCACACGAACTTTCCAGTTGTCATTAGTTTTGCAGATTTTAAGCTGTTTGCAGTGCTAAAGATGAACACCACACAAAGAAACAACAAGCTTTTTAATAAACTGTAGTTCACATAAAAGGGCATTTAGAAGCCTAGTTGGTGCATATGAAACATGATTTAAGAACCTCCCCCCCCCCAAAAAAAAAGCAGACATGGCACGAAAAAAAGAGTAGACAAGGGACAAGCGTTTTGAGGGTTCAGAGTTGTGACTACATATGTGTCAGGTGGTGCAACATTCAGGAAAAAGGCCTGGTGATATATAATTGCAATGGAAGTTTACATTGCCTTTCTGTATGGATAACACTGAAAATACTACTCGATCCCACCAGCAGTGGCCACAATGCAATGAATGTGGGCAAAATCCAAAATAATGCTTGTGTATAATGAACTTTGGCTGCATGTTGGACTCCCAGGAGGTCAAAATGAATCCATTTTCTTCCACCACACCATTTATCACAGCTACATACAAGCCTGTTGCTTAGGGACATCAAACCCCATGAATGAAATCTTTTTATGCACAGCATTTGGTCACTTGTATGAGCTGTTATTATTGTGCACAGTGTAATGGATGACTGTGGCATTTTTTAATGATGAATTCAAAAGTCTGTGATGACACGTGAGTATGTGTACGTTTCGTGTTATATGATTTGTTGCCATAGAAACTTCTAACATGTTTTAATCCAGGCACATTAGCCTCAACCTCACTTCACCAATGCTGCTATATAGTCGCCTGTTAAGACAGGGGGCGGCCTATACTGCAAGCTCACCCTCCGCTAAGTACAAAATAACTTATTATATAGTCACGGCTAGGTTGCGTGTGCCGCCGCCCGATTTAAAGGGTGCAGCCTTATCCACCCATCCATCCACACTTTTGTGAGCATGTCTCGGAAGTCCCCGATCGCGGGATCGAATCCCGGCCACGGCGGCCCATTTCGATGGGGGCAAAATGAGAAAACCACAGTGCACGTTAAAGAACCCCAGGTTGTCCAAATTTCCGGAGTCCCCCACTACGGCGTGCCTCATAATCAGATCGTGGTGTTGGCACGTAAAAATCCATAATTTAATTGTTTTCTTTGTAAGTGCCCCAGAAATGCTAGCACTTCAGCGGCATTTCTCCCAATAACTACAGATTATACGGGGTGAAAACGCATGGAATTACAAACGGTAACCGATCATTAATAAGCAACTTAAAAAAACAAAAGGGAAAAAAGGTAAAAAGGAGGATTCGAAAACGCGCCTTGCCGAGAATTGTGATAAGGTATCCGCACCCCACGCACACGACCACTTACACGAAGCAGCCGGTGGTGCATTTTACGTAGTGATATATATATATATATATATATATATTTGTTTTGTCATCATTTCTTGGGTTTACAGAATCAGTCACGCTTAAACGTCTCTTTAAGGTTCGATTTGATAAGAAAGACATTGCATTGACATGCCGTCGACAGCAATGATCGAGTCGGGTGCCTTTACTGCCGACGGCGCCAAGAAAAGGACTAAATTTGCGATTCCATCGGCTGTCATGCGAGAACTTGGAAGCATAGCATTCTAGCGAACATTGCAAGGTCGCACTGTTTTGTTTGCTTCAGCCCAAAGTGACGCGAAACAAATTTTGAGTGCTTATGTACACGCTTCAAGCACTCGGCAACCGCCCATACATGGAGCCACTTGCGATTACTGTACTACGTAATCCTCTGACCGTAATGCAAGCATACGTTCCTCGTAATTAATTTTAATCATAAGGTAATTCACAAACCATTGCTTAATTATCACGTGTGGAGCACACTTAAGCGGCAGGCGCCAGTATATACCCGTGCCCTGCTGTGAACAACCCGCGGTCTGTCACAGCAAATCGATCAGCCCGTACCCCGTGACAGATAAGCATATCAGCGAAGCTGTTATTAAATCTCAACGAAAGTAGTATCGTCAAGCGAACTAATTAATTAACCAACGTGGTATCAGCTCTGTTGAAGGGCTCACAGCTTGCACACGTATTTCTGGTTCCTGCGCAATGTGCCTGTGATCAGTGCATTAGTCTTTCAAACATGCTATTTAACCTTAGCAAGTCGTACCAGAAAGTATTAAAAATTGATAAGGCGTAAATTGGCTTATTACGGACCTATGTAGCTCAAAGATAGCCAACTTAGTAACCCATGTTGGCAAGTCCATATGAAAGTTGGTCCAATAATTCCCGCCTTGTTTAATGGACGAGCTAATATTGTTTAATGAATGTGTAATGCGGGCCAGCGTTGGATCTCTATCAGAATGGTACAGCCTATATTCGCGCCACACTGTTAATCTTAGGCCATCATTCGGCCAGGAATTAGAATGGCCCAGCCCATATTGGAACCACGCTGTTAACCTTAGGCCATCACTCGGCCAGGAAGTGCCAATACGTATCGAACGTTGGTCCGAGCTGACGTGCCGCCTGGGTTAGGTTAGTGCTCCGAAAGAGCATCCGCGCTGAAGGCCTTACTCGCGCTAGGAAGGTTCCTGCGGTCTACGGGCCTTCGCGACAGACTTTAAGAACGCCGCCCGGACCCTACCACTCTATAGTGCACGCGGTTTGTTTGTGCTCGTCTCTCTTTCTTTCTCCCCCCCCTCCCACTCTCTTTCTTTTTTTTATCCCCCTACTCCTTTCCCCCGTGCAGGGTAGCCAATCGGAACTACCTCCGGTAAACCTCCCTGTCTTTCGATGCATATTTTCTCTCGCTCTCATCTGTATTACCGAAGTTTTCTGTTTTTCTTCGTGTAATTCTTTTTTGTTACCACGATGTGCTTCTTGTGCCACTCCTATTTGCGTTACTTTTACATTGCACAATGCATTGTCATCTGATTAGTATTCGTGTTTTTTTATTTTCTGTGTGGTTATCTGTATTTTACTAGCCCCTCCCCTCTGTAATGCTTCATTGTAAGCCTTGATGGTACTATAAATAAAATAAAAATAAGGACCGACACAGTGGCAACGACTTACGTATGACGGCGGAATGACGGCTACCAATGACCACATCTACATGACGGATACAGCTGCCTAAAAATCGACTGAATTATTACGAAGGCTTCACAACGGCATGTCAGTAACGAATGACGACGAAACTACAAATCCTCTATTTTTATTTACGTATTTACAATGCTTCAAACGCCCCAGTGAAGGGGTTTTGCATGAACGTGGGCTATTACAAATTTGATAGGTGTTGCACAATATCTTGATCGTTGTATTGAAGCCGTGCTACTGGAGAGTTGCACAACGTTGGCGGGAAGGCCATTCTAATCTTGTGGTGTCTCGACAGAAAATGAAGAAAGGTGCGCAGTACTTCGAGCAGATGGCGGCTGTACAGCTTTTTCGTGATGAGTGCGATATGGAGGACGATAGGCTGGCTTGATGGGAGGAGTAAAAGGTGACGCGTGGTAATACTTGAAGAATAGGCAAAGACTTGCTATCCATCGGCGTGATGAAAGACTCTCAAGCTTTGCATGAGATGTTAGTTCGGTGACACTAGAACGCACGCGTGGTCGCTCAGTCGTCTGCGACAATCTGGAGAGTAAGGACAAGGTTTTTTGTCAACTCATTTTTATTTACCGTGCAAGCCGTAATGCAGCGCTTGTTGGAACAAAGGATTGCCATCGAGTTGTGTGTGAAACTCGGCAAGTCTGCAGTGGAAACTTTTCCAATGATAAAGACAGCTTTTGGTGATAATTGTTTGTCAGAACGTCAAGTTTACCGGGGGCACAACGCCTTTTTAGAAAGTTGTGAAGAGGTCAGCGATGAAGCCCATGCTGTACCGCCATCAACGACCATCAGCGACGAAAATGTGACGCGCGCGTGAGGTCTTTTGTACTCAGACCCTCGTTTGAGTGTCCGTTTAGTGGCACAGACAGTAAACATTCCAAAAAGCACCGTTCACGAGATTTTGATGAATAATTTTCAAATGCGAAAAGTGTGCGCGAAGATCTTGCGCAAAATATTAATGGACGACCAACAATCAAGCCGAGTTGAAACATGACACGAGGTTTGGGACTTGTGCGAAAGTGACCCCCACGTTTTGTACAATGTCATCACAGGTGACAAGACTTTGGTGTTTGAATACGACCCCGAAACAAAAAGGCAAAGTGCCAAGTGGCACAGCTTGGCGTCCCCTCGCCCCAAGAAGGCCAGAATTAGCAAGTCAAAGTTTAAGACCGCGCTGATTGTGTTCTTTGATATCAGTGGTCTTGTCCACCATGAGTTTGTACCCCATGGCACAACCGTGAACGCCAAATTCTACGTGAAAGTGCTCAAGCGACTCAAACGAAGGATTCATCGCACCCGGCCTGATATCGGGGGCGATTAGAAACTTCACCATGACAACGCACCATGCAGCCTGCACCGCCTTCCTCGTGACCCGCTTCCTGGCCGATTGAAAGATGTCAACAGTTCCCCAGCCGCCCTACAGTCCCGACGTGGCTCTCCCAGGCTTCTTCTTCTTTCTGCACTTGAAAATTCCCATGAAAGGACATCATTTCGCGACAGTTGGCAAAGTCGAAGAGGCTTGCACCAAGGCTCTAAAGGACATTCCTGAGGAGGCCTACCGTGACGCCTTCGATGGTTGGAAATCTCGCTAGAACCAATGTAACGAAGCAGGAGGAGCCTATTTTGAAACATTTTATTGTGTTGTACCGATCTGATCAATAATTTCTTTTTAATCGACTCACTGACATTACTTTTCGGACAAACCCTGTATAAATAACAACAGCTAAACTAAGAACTACGCATGGGCAACTTTTTTAACTGTAGCACTCATTAATGTGATCACAGTTACACGTTGACAATATCCAGTACGAGCACAGTACCGTTCGTACGCTACAAGTTTTTCATTGTAACTTCGCAGTTTTATTGCCGTACATTAGGCATAGTAGGGTCAAAGCCGCTGGATCCGTTTATCCGAGTGGGCGTTCTCGCGGAGCAGGGCGAAGTCTCGAGCAGCGGCTGCGAAAGTGGGGGAGCGTGACGTCAGCGGTCAACGCCAGCGCGGCGGCCAGGATGGCGTCGCTTGAAGAGAGCTATACGGAGTAATGATAGCAGCTTTATCAGCTGTATAAACTTGGACATGCAGCCAGCCACCCGGCAACACGCAGAACTGTTGTCGACGGTCGCCGCGTTTGCCCGCGTTCGCTCAAAATGCGTGCGGCGTTGGTGACTGTTGCCGGAGCCTCTGATATAAATAGGCACTTGGTGCCGCGGCTAAACGTCGCCTCCCTTCCCTGCCCTCCCCCCCTCCCCCACACCCTTTCGTGCGTCGGAAGAAGGTACGTTTACTCTACATATATGGTGATTGTAGAGGAGGAAAGAGACGCCTACTTCTGCAGCCCTTAAGGGAGCACAGCGCAGAACGCGCGTTTCTTCTCCGCCGTGCGTTCACTCCCCGTGAAAGCACGCGTCCCTAGCGCTCTTTCACTCGCACATACAGCGTTCGGCGGCGCCCGGCGACGATTTCATCTCCATTGACGTCATACGGAACCTCACGGCGACGGCGACGGCGACACCGACGGCAGAAATCTGCTTTTGAGTGTCCATATAATTGCTATCGCAATAAAACGGGAGCACCTTGTGCGCGCTTGTGTGAAAGGATGGCGTCGCGTGGGAAACAAAACATGAAGACGTTGGCTCGCGCTCTCGGCTACTACGCCGCATCGTTCTTCTTGTAGGTGGCGTCGTGAGTCTTCATACGCGGTGATTCGCATATCGTAAACAACCAGCGTAGTGGTTGCCGCGTTGGAGCTCCAAAGCAAACGAAGGTGTCTCAGCCGAACACAGAATCTCCTTAAAGAAAACAAGGTGTACCAACAGAACTCCAAAGACGGATCCGTGCTTACGCATTTATAACGAACTTGCAACAGATCATCCCAAATTTTATTTTAAGAAACAATACAGACTAGATATACCAGGTGTTCAAAATTAAGCTTTATGGTTTTCTTAAAATTAGGCACTTGGAGGCACGTGAAGACCACCTGCGCAAATAAGTCATGTGGCCAGGGGGGCACAAAGTGAGATCATAATTATCGCTGTCAGCAGCCGAATTGACTAAAATTGAATAATTAACTTTTTATTGACTGCAGTAATAAACAAGAATGCCTCTAAGTTTTCAATACAAACATACCCACTTACTGCAGTCAACAAAAAATAATTGTTCAATTTTAGTTAATTGGGCTGCTCACAGCGATAATTATCATCTCAGTTTGTGCCCCCCTGGCCACATAACTTATTTGCACAGGTGGTCTTCGTGTGCCTCCCAGTGCCTCATTTTAAGAAAAGCATAAAGCTTAGTTTGAACACTCGGTATTATCAGGCACAGCCGCCAAGCACACGGCTGTATTGGGTAACGTCCGTTTCCTATAAGCTCGGAGAAACCGATATCTGGTTTCGCTACAGGTCTTCTTCCTCTTTCTAGGGTATTGGTTTGGTATTGGTATTGGTATTGGTTTTGGCCCTAGGGTTCTAGGGCCAAAACCAGTTCTGATTATGAGGCACGCCGTAGTGGAAGGCTCCGGATTAATTTTGAACACCTGGGGTTCCTTAACGTGCACTACAACGCAAGCACACGGGCGTTTTTGCATTTCGCCTCCATCGAAATGCGGCCGCCGCGAATCCCGCGATCTCGTGCTCAGCAGCGCAGCGCTGTCTGAGCCACCACGGTGGGCTACAGGTGTTGCTATAGCCGTATAAAACGCGGGTTTATCGTGAGCAGAAACGGTGAATTTCGGTAAATAAGAAAGGCGACTATCATCATCATCATCATCATTTACAGAAGCTGACCCCCCCCCTCAGAAAAACCTGGATCCGCCCCTGCAGCCATACAGCCACACTTCCAAACGTTGCATTCGTGCAGACCATATGATTGCGTTCGAGCGCCCTCGGTGAACGGAACCACCTAGAAACGCGGTACGCGCGAGCGGCGCAGCGTGGCGCCAGCGGTCAAACACTGTACCTACTAGCAAATGGAGTGTTGCTCCCGGGACGTGTCTGGACTAAACCTGTCGTGCCGCCGCCAGACGTGCCTGCTGCAGTCACGGACACCGCGCGCGTTCGGCCCGAACGCGGGGAAACGTGGAAACGCGTACGGCGTCGGCAGCAGCTCGGTGCGTTGCCTCGTTGGTGCTGCTACAATTTCTTTCTCTTCCTCTCTCTCTCGCTCTCGTTTTCTCTTTCTATCTCCCGAGCATACCGCACGCCGCGCAGATGCTCTCCTTCCCTCTCCTTAACGTCCCATGTCAAGGCAACATCTGCACGGCACGGAGATGAGGCGAAGCACACGCCGATCCGCGAGGTGGTTGCTAGGCAGCGCGCGGTGACGTCATCGCCAAGCGCAGTTTTTTGTTCGCACTACGCGGTCTAACCAAGAGCTTAACCAGCTCCGCTGTTAAAATGCTGCATTAAAAACATGTATAGCATACCTGATTAAATCAAGTAGGCTATATGTCCCCGCCCCACGTCAAAGAGGATGCCCTTAAATCATCATCCTCGCCTGCGCCGCCGCGGCGGCGTTCCAGTTTGTGCGTATGGCACATGGTGTGCTTGCTTTCCTATGCGACAAAAAAGTCGCAGTTTCGCCCGAAAGGCGAAGCATCAATTGCGATAGCAAATTGGCAGACAGCTATTCGGAGTAGGGATAGTAGTTTTATCGGCTGCATAAACTTGGACACATTCGATTACTAACTGAATTAACAAGCGTGGTGTCAGCGCGCACAAGCAAACATGACCAGATCACACTGAATGACCGCAGACAACGACTGTCAAAACGCTGGCAGCAAGCGCAACCACCGCAGCCGGCGAAGGTTCGCGCGGTGTCAGCTTCAACCGAAACTGAGCGGCGAATGCACAGCGCATACGAAGGTCAGAGCCGTGTGGAGATAAGAGACGGTGTGGGCGACCGCCACCGCCGGGAAAAGTGCAGAGGAATTGTGCAGAGGAGAAGTTGTTGGCAGAGGAAAAGATACCCCACCCCCTCCTGCCCGCGCTGCCTTCCCGCTTTCTTGCTTTCGCGTGGGACATAGAGTGGCAAGTTCCCCTTGCGTCCGGTTGCAAGATACGCCCTTGGTGCCGGATCAAAGCGTCGCCCCGCCTCCCTCCCTCCCATACCCCCACAGCCTTTCGCGCGACGGTCGCGTTTGCTTTCCGCTGTGCGTTCGCTCTCCGTGATAGCGCGCGTCCCCCGCGCGCTTTCAGCTCGCGCATACGGCGCGCGGCGACGATTTTATCGCCCTTGGAATCTATACGGAACCTCACGGCGACGGCGCCGCCACGGCAGAAATCCGGTTGAAGTGTCCATATAATTGCTATCGCAATAAAACGTCACAGACTTGTCCCTCTAAGATTCATTACACGCCAAACTAACTTTATCACCACGGCCGAGCTGCTTATCGCTAACTGCGCCACAGCGCGCTGTGCGGCCAGCGTGCATCAAAAGTACCCCAGAAAGTAACGAAATTACTTTTTCTTTCAGAGGTTTTACGTTACAAAACCAGTTCTGATTATGAGGCACGCCGTAGTGGAGGGCTGCGGATTAGTTTTGACCACCTGGGGTTCTTTAACGTGCACTACAACGCAAGCACACGGGCGTTTTTGCATTTCGCCTCCATCGAAATGTGCCGCCGCGGCCGGGATTCGCTCCCGCTACCTCGTGCTCAGCAGCGCAACGCCTTAGCTGACTGAGCCACCCCGGCGGGTAACGAAATTACTTTTTAGTAATCTCTGGCGTCAGAGAAAGCGGCATAAACTTCTCCTAGCAAGATGCACTAGACTACGCACCACGGCCGAGTTCTCGATAACTGCGACACGGCGCCCTGTGCGGCCAGTGTGGCTCAAAAACCGAAATAAGTTACCATAATTCCCTGGGAAGCGTCGGAAACAAGTCTCGGTCCCGTGCCGTAAGCCTAATTGCGTCGTAGACTGTGAAACAAGATTTCTCACCTTGCCGTAGTCCAATAGTGCAGTGGTGTCTTGTTCCAGTGCAGAAGGAACGCAAGAATACGCCGAGAGCCCAATAAACCAGGTTACATTTTAAAAAAAGGAGACAGACGGGTCGCCGCGCGCGAGCGCTCAAACGCGTGCGCAGCCGTCCTCGCTCGCCTCGGGTGAGTGTCTGGCGGATGACGCATGTATCTGGCGCGTCATTGACCTGTAGCTAGGTAAGGCAAGGAAAATAAGTCGCAAACCTTAAGTTCATTCATACGCAAAACGTTTTAGTTTTCGCGGCAAAGAATTTAAAAAAATAAATCAATATCTGTTAACTTAATTTCATTTTCTTTTTTTTTTTCGATGCTCGCGGCAGCTAACGTTCGGCATCAAAAGTATAGCGTGATGTATGGTGACGTGTTTCCTGTTGCCAGTTTTTGCCGAGTGTCTCCCCTCTTGTTGAATTTCTTTCTTTATGGCAGAGCGGCGTCCCAGTCATGATGGTCGAGCGTCTTCGACTACGACGTCTTCGAGCAGGAAGCCGGCAACGTCGGTTGCACAGCTGGGGCGCTATAACGTAAAATGATTCCAAACTGTTTTGATTCCAATTTCTGCAATCAGCCTCCACGATTGGTTAAAACATTTCCGGGCCACTCCCAACTTCGCCTGTCTGTCACACTACGTCACGAAAACCGCGATAGCTCCCCATCTGATATAACGGGTACACACTGATTATGCATGATTAAACTGCACAAAAGAAAACTAATCATTCCTTATTCGCCGCCTTTTCACCATTAGCCCTCTGCTACTGGTCCAATGTTGTCTGGCTACGCCCACTTCGCCTGTCTGTCACGCGACGTCGCGTGGAACAGGAGCGTGTTCGCGACGCAGCGAAACGTGGTGCAGACAGCGAATGCGTGCTAGCTCGAAGACAAAAGGCAAAGCAACCACGCGTGCCATGCATGAAAGACGACGAGCGTGGTGAGCACCCCGACCTGAAGCGACAAGCAGAACAATGATTATTGTCAATCAAAGCAAATAGCATCGAGAGCTTCGCTTACATCGATTATCACAGTGCGTGGGGTGCGCATTGTTTTAACAGCGGAGCTGTTTTAAAGTCGACGTTGAGCCGCGCCGAGCGTACGCCAAGAATCGGCGCAGCTGGCTGAGGAGCACGCGCCGTGGTAGTAGTAAGTGGTTCGTGTGGAAAGGGAAATGTTGGCGCTATCTTCTGCAGCCCTTGAGGGAGCACGGCTCAGCGCCGTGGAGTGAGATTCTTGTGGAAAAGGGGGCGAAATGTTGGGTTAAGTGCAACGCGATAACTGTCTCTCAATAGAGGACACCTCAACCGCGTTGCACAGAGGGGAAGTGGGACTGATAGTTAGAGGAGAGAAAGATCGCAGAGGCAGGAGCAGCAGCAGAGGCTCTGGTGTTCAAAGAGCGGTGAGGGTGAGAGAGGAGGAAGGCGCGCGCTGAGCAGCAGGTGGGTGGAGCTAAAGAGAGGGTGGCGCTGACGTAGTGATGAAAAGATCGAGGGAGAGTGTTCGCCAAGCAGAATTTGAGGCGGAGCTAACAGAAAGAGAGAAGTGTTGACGTAACCATGACGTGCAGGGTTCTCCTGAGCTGAAGAGAGCGTGCGCTGGCGTCATTCTGCCGTGAGCATGGCTAGGACGAAGAAGCAGCTTTCTCCCGAAGAAGCGGCGCGGCGTCAACGGCGTCATGATGCTACTCGGGAGCGGCTTCAACGACTGCGCGCAGATCCGGAATTCCGAGCAAAGGTTGCTGAAGCAAAAACTGGATTAGAGATCCAGAGTTTACAGGGAGAGAAGCTGCATCTCGGCAACGCTACGAAGAAGCTCATCGTGAGGATAGACAAACCGGCGTTAAAGCAAAGTTAAAGCTAAGTATAAGCCAAGTTAAAGCTGATATAGGTATATAGCTAGTATAAGCCCCCAGCTCCGCTGTTTCATTAGTCTTCGCGACATTAGGCCTGTGAAGCTGGCTAAATGTTGTATTCAAGCTTCACACGGGCCTTGCCTGTTAAAACGCGGTAAGGAGAAAGAGGGATTTATGTGCCATGGGGAAGCAAATGCTTTCTGTGCAACAAAGATTTGATTTGATTTACTTTATTTGTCTTCCCAAGAAAGAAAGGAGCAGTCACAGATTAAACTATTGAACATATTTTCATTCATTGTAACAATTCTATAACTCTGTGATGTCGTAGAGATATTGTTACGTGTAACTGATGCCCAAGGCTATTTACACTTAATTTACAGGGAAGATAACGGAGGCCAAAATGGCGAGGCTATATCAAGCGGGGAAACCGTCGTCTTCGCCTCTATGTAGTCACACTGTGGCGGCGGCTGTTCCGTATCATCTCCCCCGGCAGTAGAAGCACACATCCGCGGTGCAAGGTGCGTCGTATGGCTTAAGTCTCGCCATGTGAACGATGTCACTTGCAGCTGACGATGACGCTGAGAGGTCGGCGGGGATTATTTCATACGTGACATCGGTCACTTGTCGCACCACACGGTATGGGCCAGCGTAGCGCGACAGCAGCTTTTTGGAAAGGCCCACACGGCGGATGGGTGACCACAGAAGCACCAGAGAACCCGGAGAAAAGTGCACGTCGCGATGGTGGCAATCATAGAGGCGTCTCTGATGCTCTTGTGAGGCCTCGAGACGGGTGCGGGTGAGCTGGCGCGCGTGGTCGGCGTGTGCGATCGCGTCGCGGGCGTATTCAGTGGCTGAACGTGCGGGCGATGGTAGCAAAGTGTCCAAGGGCAACGTGGGTTATCGGCCATATAGGAGATAGAATGGTGATAGCCGGCGGTGTCGTGCAGCGATGAATTATACGCGAACGTCACATATGGTACATGAAGATCCCAGTCGTGGTGGTCGGCCGCAACGTACTTCGAAAGCATGTCGGTGATGGTCCGGTTGAGGCGCTCCGTGAGGCCGTTGGTCGGTGGGTGGTAGGACGTGCTGAACTTGTGCTTTGTCGAGCAGGAGCGGAGGATGCCCTCGACGACTGCCGAGAGAAAGCTGCGGCCACGGTCAGTGAGTAATTGGCGCGGAGCACCATGCACTAAAATGATGTCGTAGAGAAGAAAGTCAGCAACGTCAGTAGCACAACTGGTCGGGAGGGCTCTGGTGATTGCGTACCGCGTAGCGTAATCAGTAACGACGGCGACCCATTTATTTCCGGAATCCGAGAGAGTACAAGGTTCAAGAAGGTCTAGATAGAGACAAAAAAAGGGTTCGGGTGCGATGTCAATTGGCTGGAGACATCCGACATGTTCTCCGATATGTTCTCCGGCATGTTCGGGTCAGCCTTAGCACAAAGGGCCAAGACGTCGAGAATGTAGGACACGTAGGACTCGGTCGACGTCTGAACACGTGTGGCAAGGGCCTTCTTGGCATTGAGTTGGCGACCGAACGGATTGCCAAAAATGTCGTGGAGCTTCTCTTTGAAGAGATCCCAGCTCGAGATCTCCTCTTCGTGAGTCTGGAACCATGCCCGTAGAGCTCCGTCGAGGTAGAAAAGAACGTTGGCAAGCATAACACTCGGATCCCACCTGTGACCGGTGCTGACACGTTCGTATAAGCGGAGCCAGTCGTCGACATCAGGACTGCCGACTAGGATCCCTAGGGGGCGAAACGGTGACGTAGGTCGGAGCTGCAGGCGGAGACGCTTGCGTAGATGAAGTGCCGGCAGCAGAAGCCAATGTTTCAGGGGCACCGTTGCAACCGCTGCGAAGCTCCATGACGGGTAGGGGGAACGTCCGCACCTCCACCAAATAATGTTACGTGTAACTGATGCCCAAGACTTTATTTACAGGGAAGATAACGGAGGCTAAAATGGCCACGCTATATCAAGCGGGGAAACCGTCGTCTTCCTTCTCCTCAGTGTAGCCACACTGTGGCAGCAGCTGTTCCATATCAATATATTGCAGAGAACAATAAAGACGGGAAAGGCAAGCAAGCCAACGTGGAATCCGGAGTTCCCGGAAACAAAGACCAAGGAAAACGCCCCCTAAGCGAGGTTTTGGCTAGAAACAAGTGCACTAAGGCCCAGAAAGTACGGCAAGTCATCCTGGCGAGCAAAATGCCCAATTTGCCGAAGGAATATTACAAGATAATCATGCGTCCACGTGGTGGCTTTAAGTTTACCGACTACGGACTCGATCGCCTAGGATGTGTGCGTAATGCCGCTGGAATTCCCAGAGGAGAATCAGAAGGGGACATCGTGTGTGTCAACTATAAGCAGAACATTTTAGTGGTCAGTACGTAATCCAACGATCGTGCTGCAAAATACAGGCATATTACCAGCTTGAAGATAGGCAACCAAGAATTCGACACCAGCGAGTATGAAGCCGCCCCGGAGAATACATCTAAAGGAATAATACGGGAGATATCCCTGGAAGAATCCCCGAAAGACATATGGGAGAATCTGGTGAGGCCGCAGAATCGGGGCATCCTTATGGCCAAGAGGATGGGGAACACCACAAATGTCATCATTTTATTCGATGGACACTACGTCCCAAACTATGTGAAATACGGGTGCGTACTAGCCAAATGTGTGCTCTACAGAAAACGGATCGACATGTGTTACCAGTGCGGACGACTAGGCCATCGAGCCGACGTTTGCCCTAACCCCAACGACAAGGTATGCAGAGGGTGCGGAAGTGAAAACCCACCGCAAGACCACGAATGTGCAGCAAAATGCAAGCTCTGCGGCAAGAATCACCCTACGGCGGATCGCAAATGTGAGGCCAGGTACAAGCTACCGTACCTAGTGAAGAAACGCCGCTGGGTGAGGGCCAGAAGGGAAGAAGAGGCGGAGGCAGTGCGCAGTCTCCATAATGCCAAAGAAACAAAGGGGACATATCAGAACAGCCAAGGACCATACGGCGGAAAACAGTCAGAATACAAGAGGGACAAGAGCCAAGATACTCGAGGACGAGACAGATCGGGATCCTTCCCTAGACTCAACAGAAGAGAAGAGGGCCGCTCAACGTCACGTAACAGATCCCACAGTGACAAAGAAGAAGCACACTCCAGCAATGGCCCCGGTGGACCCTTACAGGTGAGCTGGGCGAACGCAGTTTCCGGGGCGCGCGCGGGGGCCGAGGCTGCTTCTCAAAGCAAAATAAGGAGCTAGAGAAAGAATTAGCACAGATTAGGCAGATGACGGTACAGTATAATCAAAGTAACGCCGCATTAAAAGAGGAGAACAGAAAGCTCAAAGAGGAGAATAACAGAATTAGGAAAGGAATGGCAGAAAACGGAGAAGTGACACAAGGTGTAACGGAGGAAAGAGAAATAGATATGGAGGAGGATGTAGCAACTCCGACTAAACGTAAAGCCACGGAAGATTCAGTGGGAAACAGTGAGAAAAGGACCAAATCGATTAGTGCACTTCCAGAGTGTCAGGAAAAAGTCGAGCAAAGAATCGAGGCAAAAATAGAGGAAATGGGCGCAAGAATCATGCAACAAATACAGCAGCAGCTTAATTGGATAGTGACCCGCATCGCGGATATAGAAACAAGAATAGCGGCGCGGGGACCACAATCCAGTGGGGGTGGTCCCATCAAAACTACAGGCAAGCCCTACATCAAACCCCCGGTACTAAGCGAGGGAGCAGGAAAACTGTAACGCCGCCATGGATAGACGCGATACATACAGGATCTGGCAATGGAATTGTAGGGGATACCGCAGAAAAAGATTCAATCTACAGAAGCATCTGATTAACAAAGAAAGCCCAGATATAATGATACAAGAAACACACGGAATAGCAAAATTATCAAGCTACAAACCATTTAGTGGTGCCGAAGGAGAGACGAAGGTCATAACCACTCTTGTAAAGCGAAACCTTACGGTCGTGCAACACGACACGGAAATAAGGGATATTGACAATATCTTAATAGAGATTATACCCACACGGATATTAGCAGATAGCCTTTTTATCCTCAACGTTTACAGTAACCCGCGGTGTAAAAAACACAAATTCCGAACACTATTTCGTAAAACGCTCGCCATAGCGGGTAATCGTGCGGTGGTAATCGGAGGAGATTTTAATGCTCAACACGTGGCATGGGGCTATAAATTCGAGAGTCCCAAAGGCAGAAACCTCTGGCTAGACGCGCAACAAGAGGGTCTAACCCTCGTAACCGATCCTTCAGCTCCTACCAGGAGAGGCAACAGTGTTTGCATCGGCACTACGCCAGACCTTACTTTCACAAAAAACATAAGCGACACGCAGTGGATAAATACACAGCAAGATATGGGTAGCGACCACAGAATAATAGAAATAACAGTCAGGGCAGGACCGCGCAAACACAAAGGCAAGAAGCTCAAAATTGTCGACTGGGATAAATTCCGGAACATTAGAAAGAATACCAGCGGGGAAATTAAAATCATCGCAGATTGGACTGAACAGTTAACGAAAGACGTAACCGCGGCTACACAAATAGTTCCACCAGAAGCGCACTTAGAAGTCATAGACAGCAGGCTCCTGCACATGTGGGAGGCTAAGGAAGGGTTTCAAAGGAGATGGAGGAGTCAGAGACACAACCGGGCAATCAGAAGGAGGATAGCCAGATTAAACAGAGACATAGAGCAGCATGCACAACAGCTATGTAAGCAGCAATGGGAGGAGACATGTAGTAACATGGACAATCAATTAGGGCTAGCAAAAACATGGAACCTTCGCAGGTACCTGCTACACCCAGAGGAAACTATGGCGATATGCAAGGAAAATATTAACAAGGTAATTCATGCCTATGGAGGTTCAGAAAAAGACTTTCTACAGGAGATTAAAGAGAAATATATCTCCCAGGCTAGACCGGTTATACACCCAGACTACACAGGAGTAGTAAACAACGAACTTGACAGGGAAATTAGTGAAGCAGAAGTAAGGGGAGCCTCGCAAAAACTTAATACTAAATCAGCACCCGGACCAGACGGAACCTAGATGATGAGTCTATAACAAAATTGACAGAATATATCAATGAATGCTGGAAAACCGGCAAAATACCACAACAATGGAAGACTGCACACGTCATCTTAATACCTAAGCCAGGCAGGCGCTTACAGCTGGAGAATCTGAGACCTATATCTCTCACATCTTGCGTTGGAAAGCTGATGGAGCATGCAGTCCTAGCGAGACTAACGAACTATCTCGAGGACAGGGACCCATTTCCTACCACGATGCTGGGTTTCAGAAGGAATCTTTCGACGCAGGATGCGATGCTCCAGCTTAAACACCAAATCATAGACAACCCAGGCAGATTCACTAGAGCCATCCTCGGCTTAGACTTAAAGAAAGCATTTGACAGTGTAACACATCAGACAATACTCAGCAGCATTGAAGAGCTAGGATTAGGAAGGAGAACATACAATTATGTTCGTGACTTCCTAACCGGCAGAAAGGCAAAGATCACCGTGGGAGACCTCGTCTAGGAAGAGATTGAGATTGGTAGCGCCGGCACACCACAGGGGCCAGTGATATCACCGTTGCTGTTTAATCTGGCATTATTCGGATTACCAGCGAAGCTAGAAGAAATTGAGGGCCTTAACCACACTATATATGCCGATGACATTACCTTATGGGTAAAGGAGAGTAATGATGGGCAGATAGAACAGACACTCCAAAGTGCGATTGAAACAGTCGAACAATACCTAGAGGGAACCGGATTGGTTTGCTCGGCGGAAAAATCAGAATTATAATTGTACAGGCCAACTCGCAGGGGCCGTAAACCAAACAGCTACAGAGGGGCAGACAATCTAAAAACGGACATAGAATTGAAGACTGCCGATGATAAACCCATATCTAAGGTTGATAAAATCAGAGTTTTGGGACTGCTCATTGAAGCAAAAGGCAACAATGGAGAAACCATTAGGAAGTTGGAAGGGACAGTAACTCAAGTTATGAGGTTGATCAAAAGGATAGCCAATAGACACAGTGGAATGAAGGAAGGAAACATGATCCGACTGGTACAGGCGTTCGTTATCAGCAGGATCATATACGTCGTACCCTACCTTAGATTGTACGCTGCAGAAAAGATTAAATTAGAATGCCTCATTAGGAAAATTTATAAACAAGCCGTAGGACTACCAATCAGCACTAGTACCGACAGGCTATTAGAATTAGGCCTGCACAACACAATAGATGAGCTCATAGAGGCGCAGCAGATAGCGCAGTACGAACGCCTTTCCAGGGCCAAGACAGGAAGACACATACTAGAAAAACTAGGTATTGGGTACCATACTCAAAACGGAACCAAAGTGGACATCCCGAATGGTGTCAGGGATACGATAACCGTTCCCCCATTACCAAAGAACATGCATCCCGTGTACCATAAAGGCAGAAGAGAAAGCAGAGCAATGGTCACACAAAAGAAATTTGGGAATAATAAATACGCAGTATTTGTAGACGCTGCTAGATACAAGCACAGGCGCGGCTTTACAGCCGTAGTAATTGGTCATGAAAAGAAGTGACAAACATGCGTTACGGCAAGCACAGTAAACATCGAGACTGCGGAGGAGATAGCTATTGCGCTAGCACTATCTCAGACCAAAGCGGACGTAATAGTCAGTGACTCTGAGGCGGCAGTACGAAATTTCGCTAATGGCCTAATCTCTCCTGAAGCACTACGAATCCTAATGGCAGGTACCAAAAGTCAAGAAAATGATGTTTAGTTAATATGGACACCCGCTCACACCTACACCTCGCCAGGAGACAGCAATAATAATAAGACGGCGCATGACGTGGCTCGAAGGCTTACGCACCGAGTCACGGCCGATAATAGGGCCGGCACCTTAGCGTCTCCTGAGAACGAGGATGGAGAGGAGTGGGAATGGAAGGATCGTATGACCAGATTTAATGACATCACACAACACTACAAATTGCAAAGGTGCATTTTCCCACCACCTCACCAAAAGCTCAGCAAAAAGCAGTCTGTTGAATGGCGGCAATTACAGACCAGAACTTATCCGAACCCGGCGATCTCACATCTCATTTACCCAGACATGTGCAAGACAGATAAATGCAAAAACTGTGGTTCTAGAGCCAATCTGGAACATATGCTATGGG
This sequence comes from Dermacentor silvarum, assembly GCF_013339745.2. Lineage (NCBI taxonomy): Eukaryota > Metazoa > Arthropoda > Arachnida > Ixodida > Ixodidae > Dermacentor > Dermacentor silvarum. Next base: position 1,766,438 of record NC_051156.1, read on the forward strand.
AATGTCGAGGCATAACAAACAATAACGGGGATGCAGCCTCTCGCGATCGCCTCCGCGTGCGCTGGGAGACTGTGTTGCTCAGCTCTGCCCTTGACGATCAACTTTGGGCTGTCCAGCGGGCCGAGAAAGCCGCCAGGGCTCAAGAGCTCCTGGCCGTCACCGAGGCGGGACCATTTGCCCGTCCCACAAACTCGCAGGGCCTTTAAATAAAGTTATTTGACTGACTGAACAATAAAGACAGACAACCCCTCAATTCACATGGCATTCGTTTTTACCGCTTGAACGTGATCAACAGATGGACGTTATCTCTTTACTCGCGCTCCATGCAGTCTGGCGTAGTCTGCTGGCATAGAAACACTATGATCTTAAAGGCCGACCTGTACATGAATGTTTTGCGGAAATGGTTGTGAACGTACATGATGTGTATAAGCCGATTGACTGTGATGAAGATGTGATGTCAATGTTCGATGCTTTGACACATATAAAACCAGTGTGATCTGTGATAACGAACACCTATTTAGGCTGGAAGCGAAGCTGGAAACAAAGAAAAATATGACGCAGAAACTCATCTGGCAGTTTTCTAAGATTGCGTAAGCAATGTGCCTCTTGATCATCTCCACGCTGCCCGGTGTGATTATCAATGTTATGAAACTTGATCCGACCAGTATAAACGACAGCACTGGGGCGACACCAACTGCTGCCGACGGCGGCTCAAGGTGAATTGATAGCGGAAGAAAACTACTGCAGCGGGCATACCTTCAGTGAAGTCGTTTTTTCCGTCGCAACCGAACGTGTGTTTAACCTCTTCAGGAAACACAAAGACGTAACCAATATTTGAGAAATACTTTAATGTGCTGTCGGGATTAACCCAGTGATAAACACCCGGCCGCACGCTTCAGCTTCGCTGGTTAACTGTCTGTACGTAGTGCTTGGGCGGTGATTTAATTTTTTTTTCTGGCCTGTTCAGCGCTTTAGCAGCCGCAATTTGTATGTTGCATAAAAATGGGGTTGTCCTCAGTGTGCTGAATATTCTGCTGGGACTCCATCACCTCGCACGTCGTTATGCAGTCGGTAAGGCAGCACTGTAGATTCTGCTTTCCGCTGTGAACAATTATATGTGCGAAGATATACAGCCTCTCGATGGCACTTTTCGTGAGTGTTAGGATCCATTGCCTGTTTTACTGAAAATCGAAGTAGTGGCTTGCAGAGGAGCAAGTAGCGCACTCAGGATTTGTGGGGAGGGGGGTGGGCAAGCACTTTGCATAATATGCAATTTCCTTGCTTTTTTTTCATTCTTTATTTACAACATACTTTACAATATAGCCAGAGGAATCCAATAGCAAATAAAATGCCTAATGGCACCAAGGATGATGACGATGCTTATTTCTTCAGCGTTTTACTCAGTCTTGCAAGAGCTTGATAGGGCCAAGAAGTCGGTCTGCAGAGCAGTGCACGTAGTCATCCGTTGAAGCTCGTACCTGAACGGTCGTGGCAGCAGTGAGTGGTGTCAGCGTCTGAGGAGGTCACTTAGGACTAATGGAGTGGGAGAACTCAGGAATGTCAGTAATAGCGTAGATAGAGCACCGAACTCGGCCTCAGGGGAGGGGGATTAGAACCGCCGAGCCCCCCCCCCCCCCTTTCGTCGGTGCGCCACTCAGAGGAACTTTATTTCCAGCTTACTTCGATGTGTCCTTCAATCACTCATATACAATGAACGCAGGCCCTGAAAATTATTGGCAGGTATACTCGTCGTATTGCGGGTGATGAGCGCTAGCTAGTCTTCATCGTTTTTTTTTTTAACACGAAAGTGTTTTATGCCGGGGTCCACCAAAACTTCACTGACGTATTTCCGTCACATTTCCGTCACGGAAATACGTCATACGGAAATACGGAATGACGTTCTTACAATGTACACGAACATAATACAAAGAAAGTAACCAGAAGAAAAAGTTCCACAAACATGCAAAATTTGGAAATCGAACCCACGACCTCTCGGTGCGCGACGATAGATCGCCGAGCGTTTAACCCATTGCGCCACAAACGCATTTGCAGAGAGCTACACAGACGCGCCTTATATATCTAACACTCCTCCGTGTACCCGCGCTCTTGCTCGGGGCGGTGCCGCCGCCTACGAGCAGAAAAGAGAAGTACTGCATTATGACAATAACGCGCACCGACAGTGAACGCTTCGGTGGTCTCAGCACTACGACGCCTCGATGCCAGCATTCGAAGGGACGCTGGCATCGATGGATGGATGGATGGATGGATGGATGAGGCTGAACCCTTTAAATCGGGCGGTGACATACGCCACCTAGCCATGACTATTAAGATAATTTGTACTTTGTGGTGGGTGAAATTTCACCCCTGCCTTAATTTTATCCACCAATCAGATAACCTCTGTTTGGTTATTTCTACCCGCTTAAAGTCTATTTTGCCTTCACTGTCCCTAAACCCCAATGCTTTGAAAAAATCAGCCCCGTTGCCTTGCACTGTAGGGTTAAGCCCCTTACAGAAAAGTATGAGGTGTTCAGCCGTTTCCTCTTCTTCTCCACACGCACAGCACAACGTGTCTATACCTTGGTACTTGACTCGGTACATCTTAGTCCGCAATACTCCCGTCCTGGCTTCAAACAACAAAGAGCTTCCCCTAGAATTATCGTAGATATTTTCTTTGGCAATTTCTTGCTTGAAAGTTCGGTATGTGCCCAGTGCTGATTTCGTCTGCATCCCTGTTTTCCACAGACCCCTCTCTGTTTCCTTAACCTTTTTCTTAACCGCTGTTTCCTGATTTGCACCCCTCCTGCAGTCCAAATATTTGATTGACAGTTTTCTGGTCAGCTTCCTCCAATTTGTATCAACATTCCTCATGTACAAATAACTGAAAACTCTCCTTGCCCACCGCTTTTCTGCCATCTCTCTCAATCGCTCCTCAAATTCTATCTTGCTGCTGGCTTCCCTGCCCTCGAATGACGTCCATCCCATGTCACCCTGTACCCCCTGATTTGGTGTATTTCCGTGTGCTCCCAGAGCCAGTCTACCTACCCCTCGCTGCTTAACTTCCAACCTTGCTCGAACCTCTGATCTCATGCACAGGACCGCATTGCCGAAAGTCAAACTAGGGACCATCACCCCTTTCCAAATCCCTCTCACCACTTCGTACCTATTGTAATTCCACAGTGCCCTATTTTTCATCACAGCTGCATTTCTGCTACCTTTAGCCGTCACATATTTTTCATGTTCCGTTAGGTACTCAGCCCCATTGTTTATCCACACTCCAAGATATTTGTACTTATCCACCACCTCCAGCGTAACCTCCTGTATCCTATGCTCGCTGCCCTGATTATCATTAAAAGTCATGACTGCCGATTTTTCTTTACTAAACTTCAAACCTAAGCTATCTTCCTCTTTACCACAGATGTCCATTAATCTCTGCAAGTCTTCCTTGCTGTCAGCCATAAGTACAATGTCATCTGCATACATCAGTCCTGGTAATGACTGTTTAATCCATTCTCCCTGCTTGGAATAGGAAAGGTTGAAGCCAAGTCCGCTCCTCTCTAATTTTTTCTCTAATCCTTGTAAATACAGCATGAACAACAGAGGTGACAGAGGGCACCCCTGCCTAAGCCCCTGCTGTATCTCTATAGGCCCAGATACCTTGTTTTCCCATTTTATAAGCACCCTGTTACTTTTATAGATATCTTTTAAAAGATTTCTTACTCCATCTTCCACCTCTAGAGTGCCCAGTATGTCCCACAAATCCTTTTGGATTACACTGTCATAGGCTCCCTTGATATCCAGAAAGGCAAGCCATAGGGGCCTGTGTTCCTTTTCTGCTATTTCAATACACTGTGTCAATGAGAACAGATTATCTTCTAACCTTCTTTGTTCTCGGAACCCATTTTGTAGTTCCCCCAGCACCTCCTCGCTCTCCACCCATGCCTGCAGTCTGTCCGTTATAATCTGCATCACCACCCTGTAAACCACTGACGTCACTGTTATGGGACGGTAGTTGTTTATGTCGGCTTTGTCCCCCTTTCCCTTATATATCATGCTCATCCTGCTCAGTCTCCACCCGTCAGGGGCTTTACCGTCCATTATCATTTTGCTCACTGCCTCTCTTAATGCTTTCTTAGATTTTGGGCCCAATGTCTTTATCAACATAATTGGGATGCCATCAGGACCTGTCGACGTGCTACTAGGAACCCTCTTCTCTGCCCTTTCCCACTCGCTTTGTGCCAGTGGAGCCACTGCACTGACTAGTCCATCCTCACCTGATTGAGCACATGCTATGTTTCGTTCTTTAAATTTTTCTGTCATCATTGTTCTTATATGTTCCATTGCCTCATCTCCCTCTAGTCGAACACCTTGAGCTGTAACTATAAACCTCTGCTCTAGGCTAGTCTTATTACTCAAGGAGTTGAGATGTTTCCAAAATTTCTTCGCTGCTTTTCTATCCTTTTTGTTTACTTCTGACAACCATTGGCTCCCCTTTCTTCTGATCTTCTCATTGATCAAATTGAATGCTTCCCTTCTACAGCTTAAGAAGTTGTTCCATTTTCTGCCTACATCAGCTTCTGGTTCACCCCTCTGCTTTGAATATCTGTGTTCCCTGGATGCTTCCTGGCGTTTCTCTATGGCCTTCTTAACCTCCTCATCCCACCAGCTCTTGGGTTTACGTCTTCTGTTCCCTTTTGTCCTGACTCGTACCTTAGTAAGCTCTAGCTCAAATAGTCCTGTTAAATTTGCATATGTCCATTCTGTTTTTGTATCCTCTGAAATTACTTCCTCAATTTGCTGGGTTGCTATTTCAAGTTGCTTTTCCGAGTAAAATATCCCACCTGGTTGTTCATCTTGCCTCCTACCTACTTTCATTTCCCTTCTAAAACTCACCTTAATACGTTTGTGATCACTACCTAGACTTCTGGAGCCATATTCATCTATGCTCATTACATTTAGCCTATCGTGCATCCTATGTGACATTAGTGCATAATCTATCGTCGACTGCAGGCTCCCTACCTCCCATGTTATGTGCCCTTCACACTTCTCAGTACTGTTGCATACAACTAAGTCATGCATTTCACACATATCCAGCATCATGTTGCCTGTTGAGTCTGTGTACCCGTCCATGTCTTCTATGTGTGCGTTCATATCTCCTAGTATAATAATCTCGCACCCTTCTCCTAGCTCATTAATGTCACTTGATATGCATTCCAGCATTTTTTTGTTTTCCTCTTTGGCATTTGCTCCTGTCCACAGGTATACAAAGCCAAGGAGTGTCTGCTCTCCTGCAACTTTCCCTTTTAGCCATAAATGCTCCTTGCATTCCTGTTTGACCCTTTGCCAGTTCATACTTTTATGAATAAATGCACCAATTCCACCCCCTTTTCTGCTGCCCTCTGTTCTATTGCAATATTCCCAGTCAGGATTACAGGGAGGTTGCTCCATGTCCCTAAGATGTGTCTCCACAAACCCGTATACCATCAGCTTTTCTTGCCTTAGTTGCTCGTCTATCTCCTCCCACTTCAGCCTATTCCTGCCACCTTGCATGTTAATGTAACCTATGTCAGAATGACCTTGCCCCTGGTGCTTACGTCTATTTCTTCCACCGATTCTACGTTTCTTGAATCTTGGAGCCTCTCTGGGTCCGTCTTCGTCTACACTGGTGGTCTTAGGGCTCTGGGTCCCCCCAAAAAAGCCGTAGCTTGGCGCCCTATCCTACTACCTACGCTCCCGCCCGTGGCACCACTGTAGTGAATGCCATCCTGTGCAAAAGGCTGGGAGCCAGACTCGTACACTTCCCGGTTTACCTCCATTACACCGTACCCAAGTGGTCTGCTCAGACCCCTAATGACCCGGTTAGCCACACGCACCCTCCATTCCATCGCGCTAGCCTGGCCCCGGACATGTGGGATTGTGCATATGGTCACATGCACTTTCGCAGAGGTTTCTCTGAGTTTACGCAACCCAACCTCTAACTGTCCGTTTAGGTTCTGGCTCCTTCCCTTCAGCACATCGTTGAGACCAGCATGGATAACGACCAGATGTTCATGCTCGAGGTTGTCCGATACCACCTTCTGAGCTTCTGCCATTGCGTCAACCATGCACTTCCCTGACTGGGCCTCCACCCTCACCCGCCCGTCTGCCTTCACTGTTGTAAGGACGCCCTCCTTAACCCTAGCTACGTTGGAGTCCCCCACCACTAGGACCCTTCGCTCTAGACGTTTGCCTCCCGCCTGCGATTGTCGTCCTCCAGTTCGCGCTAGCTGGTTCTCCACCCGCCCTGCGCCACTGACACGTGACGATGTGCTCCCTGCCGTTCGTCCCTTCCCACCCGAAGCCTGCCGCACTACCTCGCTGTAGAGTTGTGGAACCGCCGTGTTGCCGCCGGCTCTCGCCTGCTGTTCAACGGCCCCTAGGCGTCCCTCCCTGCTCTCATGGCATGCCTCTGCCTGAGTCTCCGCGCTGTCCCCGCCGCCCGCCTGAGCTGACCCGGGATTACGCGCCGCCTGTACCATTAGCGCCTCCACCCGCTCTTCCAGCACGGCCCGCTTTTCCCGTTCTTCTTGTAGCTCGCCAGCTATTCGCTTTACCAGGACGGCCTCGGCCCCCTCCCTGTGAAGCAACTCGCCGATCCGAGTTTCGAGCTCAATTCGCCGCTCTCGCTCCACCTTCAGCTCCCCTTTGAGCTCTTCCACACTGGCTGCCCATTCTCCTTCCATCCGCCGCACAGCTCCCTTAAATCCTTCACACGACCTGCACGCGAAGCTAGCCTCCTCAGCGTCGGCTAAACTGGCGAAGTGCGTCTCGTCCAAATAACACCAACGTTTGCACTCCTCGCACTGCACCAGCTCGTCATCACCCCTGTCCTTCCTAGCCTGCCGCGCCATTGTCCACCCGTCCACCTAACGACAAATCCCAATAAAATACCTGATCAAGGCCCCACGGTAAGCCGTACGGCAAACTGGCTATCCGGCTACCTCCGCTAGCTTCCCTAACGCGGTTTAAAACTGCCGCTTTACACTGCTTTCACCATGCAACACGTGCGCCACAACCCGCTTCCAAAAAAAAAAAAATTTAAACAAATTGAAATTCGCTACCTACTAACGTCCTACCAAACTAGCCAAGAAACTAAAAAAGCATGAAAAACAATATACAGGGTGTTTCAGCGAACACTTTCAAAAATTCTTAAGTGTTGCCTGTGGCAGATAGCACAATTGTAGTTCATGAGCTGGTCTACTCGAACAGGCGGTCATTACTTGCACAAAAAATTGAAATGCATAATCGAATGATTAACAGAAATTCACTAATTAAGTTTTAAACTAATTAACTGATGGCCCATATTGCAATTTAAGAATTGTAGCCGTGGAGTTCGCAAGGAAGATCCACTTGGAACGAATTCTCGGGATGACACCAGTTACGAGATATTATTTCCCGAACTTTGCGGAGAAATGCACTGGCGTTCCAGTTAGGTTCTTAACAAACCGTCGCTTTTTGCACTAAATCACAAAATTAACTGGAACGCCAATGCATTTCTCCGCAAAGTTCGAGAATTAATATCTCGAAACTGGTGTCATCCTGAGAATTAATTTTAAGTGTATCCGTCTTGCGAACTCCACGGCTACAATTTGTAAATTGCAATATGGGCCATCAGGCAATTAGTTAGAAACTTAATTAGTAAAGGTTTGTTAATTAGTCAATTATTCATTTCAATTTTTCGTGCAAGTAATGTCCGCCTCTTCAGGTAGTCTAGATCATTTACTAGAATTGGCCTATCTGACACAGGCAACCTTAAATAAATTTTGAAAGTGTTCGCTGAAACACCCTGTATATAGATAGCTCGGGTACCCTAACACTTCTATCAACCAAATAAGAATAAACAAAAATTGAACTTATTCACTGCTCCTGCTGCTGCGCTGAGCTCCACTCGGCCACGACCGTCCTGTTCGGCTTCACTCGAGAGAGTTCACACTAGAGTGTACTAGATAATGGTCGAGTGGGCCGAACGGCGCTCTCCCGCTGAGGCGCCGCGTGTGGAAAAATTTTGCGAGGGCGCTGCGAGCGAACTGGATTGGGGCGGAGACGCGCTCCGCGGCATATTCAACGCACTTTCGCTGCGGGCGCCGAGGCCGATTGCGCATAGTACGCTCTTAAAATAGTGCTTTATTTCAACTGCAAATTTATGTTTACACCATCTTGCCAAACATATATATTTGAGGCATGGATTATACAACGCGTCGTCTTCAGTTTTGCTGTCGTTGTCAAGCGCGTCGTCTGCTAGCGAGCGCGCGTTCGCTACGCGGACGCTGGCGGCGCCCAGTTTTTCTCGCAGAACGTCTGTGTAGTACATTTGTTTTTATGTTTTAGTTGCTTTGGTGCGCTCATGACTCTTGACGGCGGGTACCAAAGGTAGTTTCAGACAAGTGAACCATTGTTTTTAACACTGTATTCTAAAAGCAACTGGCATCTCTGCAACATGAAGCTACGTACGAAAATTTTATTATTGATAGCGTGTCATTTTACGCGCGCTTCTTGTCGGTGGATATTGATCAGGAACAATGATCGAAGAAAACAATATTAAAGTGAAATAAACCAGGTTTATTAGCTGCGTGGCGCGAAGAATGACCGATGTATTTCTACGTAATTAAATCAAAGGGTACATTGAGAATGGTACAAATGGTGCAGTGAGAACTCCCGACCGTTTGCATACGAAACACACGTATTAGTGAATACTGCACATAAAACTCTCATTCGCAGAAATAATATTCATAGCAGGCAATTAAAACTATATATATATATATATATATATATATATATATATATATATATATATATATATATATATATATGAAAGTGTTATTGATATGCTGTACGACGCCGAACAGTCGTTTCCGTACGAATGTAACGCATAACCGCACTATTGCAGTCTCAAAGGTGAGAGACCGATGCAAGTGCGGACTGTTAATCCGAATGATTGTGCTGCCGGAGAGTTGTGGCTGTTGCGCGGAGGCGCAGTTCCTGAGAAAATTAACGCAGGGGTGTTAATAAGTCCGGCTAATAAGCTGCTAATAAGCCTTGCTAATAAGTGTAATAAGCTGTCATTCAATATAAATGCCCCGTTTTGGGGCAGCCTGTAAATCTGCTAACTTGATTCAGGCAAGGAAAACTTTTTTTTGACAGTCTCACCATCTTTGCAACCCATTAAAACTGGGTGCCCCATGTGGTACCACACTTATCTTCTTGAACGAACGCAGCAGATCTACACATATCTGTACGTGTATGTGAGGTATGCCGTTTCTCTAATTGCTTCATTATTGTCGTTATGATAGTGCGTCGAATAACTGAAAGCAGCCGTTTATAATATACAAGCTGCTTAGTTGAGCGGACAGACATTTGGGAATGGCATTACATTTATGTATGAAATATAGGATAAGCGTAAATGTTTTTCTCGGAAATCAGACTCGAGAATAATTTATTTTGTTTACACTCCTAGCAAAAAGACGAGGAACGCAGCCACCTGTCTTTTTTTTGGTTTGTTTAGTTCAAATTTGTGGGTTTTACGTGGCAAAACCACGATATGAGTATGAGGCACCCGGTTTGGATTTCCTCACCTGGGGCTTTTTAACGTGCACCTAAATAGAAGTACACGAGTGTTTTCCATTTGTTCCCATCGAATTCAGCGACGGATTGAACCCGCGAGCTCCAGTTTAGCAGCGCAACGCCGTATATCCACGATACCGGGTGTTCAAAATTAAGGTTTAGGGGATTTTTAAAAATCTCCTGTGGCAGTTAGCACAATTCTCATTGATGAGCTGGGTTATTCGAAGAGGCGGACATTAGTAGCACGAGAATCGAAACACCTATTCAACTTATTACCAAAATTGATTAATGAACTTCTTAGTTAATTACTTTACGACACATATTGCAATTTACGAATTGTAGCCGGTGAGGTTGCAAAACGCATGCACTTGAAATGAATTTCCAGAATGACACCAGAATGACACCGACCGCGATGAATGACCCCGTACCCATTACTCCGCATTCTGTTACGAATAGAATGTTGCGCTGCAGTTTGTTTTGTTTTTTTTCAATAACAATGCTTCCCGTAAATCTGAGTACCCGCCGCGGGGGCTCAGTTAGCTAAGGCGTTGCGCTGCTGAGGACGAGTTCGCGGAATCGAATCCCGGCCGCGGCGGCCGCATTTCGATGGAGGCGAAATGCAAGAAGCCCGTGTGCTTGCGTTGTAGTGGACGTTAATGAACCCCAGGTGGTCAAAATTACTCCGGATCCCTGCACTACGGCGTGCCTTATAATCAGAACTGGTTTTGGCACGTAAAAAACCCCCAAAAAAGAAAGAAATCTGAGTACAAGGTGCCGGATGGGGCAGATATGCTTTACTTGTTTGAAGCGGCAAGCAGGAAGGTTACATATGTTTCTCCGTTTGCGTTCCGCAAGACCTACTGATCGAAAACTATATGCGGAACAATACACACGAGAGATACATGCTGCTTGAAGAACGAGAAAAATATTTGTTCTCCAATGGGAACCGTACAATAACATAGTAGAATGAAAGATGACACTGCGGCCGCAATGCACGGGCAATCACCGAGCGGCATTAAAAAATAAAATGAAGAGAAAGAAAGGCATTTGTGCTTAAGACATATATACATGTCATATTCGATTATGAACACCATTTGAGAGGTCTGAACGCAAATACCAGCGCGCGAAGTAGTGCGATTGACCCTGCCGAGCAGTATCGCCAGCAGTTTCCAACGGCGCGACCTTGATGCGGCCCAATCCAGTTCGATCGCAGCGCCGCCACAGTATTTTTCCACGTCGGGCGCCTCACTGCAAAGCATGCGCCGCCCCAGCCGCTCGTCCCACTCGACCATATTCTAGTACACTCTAGTTCACACGTTGAGATTCCCAACGCCGCCAACTGTGGCGGCGTTGGTAGGCATCAAGAAGCACTACCAACGCCACCTAGGTGGCGTTCACCGTACTCAGCACAGCGGAGCGTGGCCTTCGCAATTAGCTCTGAAAATGTTTCTGAGTTGATCGCGGAGGCTGCAATTACGACGCGCTGTACGCGCTGATTTGACTCGGTGACGATTCAGTTACGTGCTTTGTCTTGCGCGTTGTATTAGTGTGTCAGTTACGTGCTTCGTCTTTCGCGTTGTGCTAGCGTGTGCAGCGTAGTGCAGCTTCCATATGCACGACGGTTGCTCATGGTCATCGAAGTGGTAGTCGTGATGCAGGAGACGTGCCACCAGGCGTCAGCGTGGGTGCATCAACGCCTAAGGGCGCTTTAGCCACAAAACACCAATAGACATTATATATCAATGTGCAATAAACATTACACTACTTCTGTGAAGACACGTTTCACTTTCGTGTTCTATACCGATTCCTATATAAGAGGGATCAACCACATTTTTTTTTTCAGTTCTTGAATTTGCTTGGAATTCGGCTGGCACGCACGCATGAGTAGGTGCCGATTATTATTTGGTTTCCTCACGGATACAACCAATGACAGGGGGTGTTCACATGATAGCGCACGCTTGCTCGCACTGAAATTGCGCAACCATCTTATCATGTAGAAGAAACAATGTCTGGAGTACAGAACTCGCCTCAAAGCTCCTTTTACACCAGTATGCCCCATTCATAGGGCTTTAAGAAGAAACCAACCTCCTCATAAACGTTACCTTCAGCATTCTCGATGCTGTAATCCCCATTCTTCCAAATTTTCTACATCACTGGGAAGCGTAACTGGCCCAAAAGCCACGCGCCTCCATCGAATGCCGCAGCCCGTCCGCGGGAACTAAGAGAAAAAAAGTGTCACAGTTTCGCCCTAAGGGCGAAGCAATGAATGCGATAGCAACAAAGCAATGTCATACGAAGTAAGGTGAGCGGCCTTGGTAGCAATATGAATTGTAGTAAACATGAGCTGATTAAGTAAGCAGGTGTGCTGCGGCGTAAGTAGACCGACATGAAGAGAGACTCGATGACCACGAGAAGGCGAGTGTGAAACGGTGGTGTTGATGAGAAGCGCTTACCGTGGGCAGCGCGTGCTAAGGGAAAACCTGTAGTGCTGCACTGCCGATCTGGCAGCATTGCATGTGTAGCGTGCGTTGGAAAATGTGGCCCGACTATTACTAACTGAATGAACAAGCGTGGTGTGAGCGCGCACAAACAAACATGAATAGATCACACTGAATGACTGCAACCAACGACTGTCAAAACGCTGGCAGCGCAACGTACCTTCGCCCGCGCAGGTACGTGCGGTCTATCGCTTCAACGGAAACTGAGGGCGCATAAAGGTCAGAGCCGCGTGGAGATAAGAGACGGTGCGGTCGAACGAACGACGACCGCGGTTGTTGGCAGCGTAGAAGTGCGCCTCCCCCCCCCCCCCCCCCCCCCCCCCCCCCGCTCCCTCCGGCGCTGGCTTCCCGCTTCCTTGCTTGCGCGTGGGAGAGATAAGAGACTGTGCGGACGAGTGACGAGCGCGGTTGTTGGCAGAGAAGTGCCCCCCCCCCCCCCCCCCCCTCCTGCTCCCTCCGGCGCTGGCTTTCCGCTTCCTTGCTTGCGCGTGGGGGATTGAGTGCGTTCGCTCTCCGTGATAGCGCGCGTCCCCGCACGCTTCCGCTGGGGCATACGGCGCGCGGCGAAGATTTTATCTATACGGAACCTCACGGCGACGGCGACGGCGACGCCGACGGCAGAAATCCGGTTGAAGTGTCCATATAATTGCTATCGCAATAAAATGTGCCATGGCGCAGCGGGCGCGCGAGGAGAATCGGGGAGGAAAGCGGCGCGGGGAGGAGAGTGTCGCCACTTTCAAATTGTCAAGGGGTACAGGCAACAGGGCCCTACCTGTAACGACACCCAGCGACCTCCTGTTCTCCACAGCTACAGTGTACTAGAATGTTTTATAGTGGGTCGAGCGGAGGCGCATCCCTATTGCGCGCCGCGTACCCTTGGGAAGAAAGTAGCGGCGGCGCTGTCATGGCCCGCACTTAAGCTAGTTTGCGCCGCTTCTGCGTCTGCACGTTGTTTTTCGATGTCGTCGTCGCGGTACGTCGCTTCTTTCGCGCCTTTTTCTGCGTAAGTCTTTATGATGCCGCCCAAGAGGCGGTTTAAAGCACTGTTACGCGCAAGGCTGCGCAACCGGCTATGCAAGAACAGCCCAGGAGCGCAAGTTATCGCTTTTTTACGCTCCGAAAGATGAACACCAAAGGCTTCCTCATATTGGCAAAGCCTTTAGCGCAATTCAAAAAGACAGAGACGTGACAGAGACACAGGATAGCGCTTTCCTGTGTCTCTGTCACGTCCCTGTCTTTTTTTAAAATTGCGCTAAAGGCATTGCCAGTATCAGGAAACCGCACCAACTAGCCCAAGAGTCAGCTTTGTTGAAGCAAGGGCTTGTTTGGCAGCGAAATCTCCACAGGCTTGACAAGCCGCTGGACCCTGATTGAGCTGTTTGTGAACTGCACCTCAAGACGCATTTTATCTTGAGGCATTATGTCCACATGATCAATGAAGCTGAAGTTACAATTCCGAGCGGGACCCCAACGCTTCCTCCTAACGCTTGCTCCACTTTTATATCAAAGGGTAAACAAGTCTCACCCACCGTGGTTCTTCAGTGGTTACAGTGTTGGGCTGTGAGCACGAGGTCGCGGGGTCGAATCCCGGCCACGGCGGCCGTATTTTGATGGGGGAGAAATGCAGAAAACACCCGTGTACTTGGATTTAGGTGCACGTTAAAGAACCCCAAGTGGTCCAAATTAATCCGGAGTCCCCCACTATACGGCGTGTCTCATAATCAGATGGTCGTTTTGGCACTTTTAACCCCATATACTATTATTATTAAACAAGTCTCGTGATGCAGCGCGGAGAAAGTCGTACCAACACGTGAAGCTTAGTCGCTTATGAGAGTAATTATACCAACCGTTGGACAGTGGTCTACTGAAAACCGAGCATATTGTGTAAATAAAAGTGCATTGGTGTGCTATATCACAACTTTGTTGTTTATTAATTGTTCATAACTCTACCAGCAAATACACGCGAAGTGCCTCGAGCGGCCAGTCGCTCGGCAATTTCGCGCGTGTTCGCGGGCTTCTGTCACGCTCGAAAACACACTTTTATGTAGCACGTATTGAGCAACAGAAACCTGTCTCGAGAGTTCGTCATGTTGATCTTCAATTTTCCCATTGACACTTTTGATCTCATTGTAATATTTGAGAAGTTGATTAATTAATACTAATTATGTAATTAGGCGGAATGCAAAAAATAATCTGGGTATCTCCGGGTGACGGCAAACAACATTACATTGGTTCTGTCAAGCTAAGTGGCAGCTGCATATTTTAAAATCTTGGTGCATGATTGTTCGGACGCTCTGCATATTGCACTCGGCTATCCAGCGCAGCCGCTCTCGAAAATCGCGGTAAGCGTTCGCAAATACTCATTTTACGCTTTGCACGTTCGTATAAAAACAGTGTCGATAATAAGCCAGGAAAACTGCAACGAATACCACTGCGAAATGTGAAGTATTGCGGCTATGTCCCTATATACCAGACGATTCCACAACTACAACACGCGCAAGCGACACTATTTGAATTTTTCCATATGCATAACGAAGCTGCAAAGAATAAAAACCAGAAGCAAAAGCATTTATTTGTCCCTTGCTAGTTGTGCATTTCTTCGTGGCGGTAAACTTCACCCGCCGAAAACGCCGGACGAAGTGGTTATCCTAACAGCGCGACGGCCTGAAAGCTGACGCGCTTTCAAGTGCGGCCGACTACAGCGCCGCCGCATCTTTCTACCCCTCGAGGCCCTCTCCAGCGGAGGCGGTCGCGCCATTAGAAGACATTCTAGTTCACTATACCACAGCCTCTCGTAGAGGTTGTGGAGAGCTTAGATAATAAGCGCCCGCACCCTGCCGGCCGTCGCTTTCATCACCGGCCTCCTCCACGATCGGACGAGACTCCTTTTGCTTGTCATCCCTTCGTCTCATCGCCCAGTGCCCACTACCCCTGGCGCGGCGCCGTGCTCCCTATTGGGCAGCAGAAATAAGCGTCTCCTCAGTGCCTCCTCTATAGAGGAGGCACTGGCCGGGCACTAAAGCATAGAGGAGGCACTGGTCTCCTCTACCCTTGCTGTAGCTGCGCCTGGCTTTCCGCATGAGGGCCACGGGCCGTACCAGCGAGATAGGGCCCATTCGCACTTGCGACTAGGCGAGGTCGCGAGACCAATTGCGACTGGCGACCAGAAAACTACTCAAGACGAACGATGTTCACACTTACAAATGCGACCGACGAGTCGCTAAACCGAAATGTATCACGATATGCCGTTCACGTCTGCTTGAAATGTCATCGCCGCGTAAAATAAACGTCTGCGTATACAGACGTCCTGTTCCTTCGCATCAGATTGGTTCAGCTGTTCGGCGACTGAAAAATCGAGCAGTGAGCGACTGGCCCGAAACGGTCGCATTTCGAGAAAAGCGACCATTTGCGACTACTTGCGACTGACTGGTCGCGCGACCTCGCCCAGTCGCAAGTGTGAATGGGCCCTTAATCTTTGGCGAGAGCACAGGGCGAACTGAGATGGTTAGTGCCTTGATGTCCATTTTGTTCCAGCGCTTCTAGTGCTGGCAGTCGAGTAAACTGAAGTTTCCGAGGCACGGTGCGAAGCATTGGCTCGCGCTGCGACTGTTCTTGTTCATTGAGCGAGATCTTTGCCTGAGCGTGCGTGATGCCCATAAACCTACAAACCTTCGTGCAATTTCTTTTTGCTATCGCTAGCAGTGCTGCGTCATTCTGGCGGTGCTGCGACATTTTTTATAAGTCGAATATCTTTTAGCACTTGTTTTTAACTTAAGGGCGCTATCTGATGACGGCTGCGGGCACTAAGCGCGGTCAGCCATGGCGTCCAAGTTTTACGACGCCGAGCGACGCAACACGCTAATCTCGGACGCCGCGAGTCATGCCAATGCATTGCTCTCGATGCGATCTGCAACGCGCACGCACATGCTCATAACCACGCTATTATGGTCCGACTTTTTTTGCGATTTGTTCATAGACGATTACTGTCATGATACTATCCAGCAGCAGTGTACTGGAAATTTGTGAACTTTAAAACCTCAAATAACTTCGTTAAGGTTGCTGCTGATGTTCTTCACAGAAGGAAATAAATGCTTTAATGTGATAGCAATTATATAGCCGCACGAGGAATGTTTGCAGTCGCTATTAGTGCCATTGTGCTGTCGTGGTATTGACATGCATGGAGTGTACATAATGTAATCGAAAAAAAAGAATGTGTAATCTATGCTGTGTACAATGGACACAGGTGCACATATAATCATCAGTCAAGCACTATGAACATGAAAAAGGAGACGCATATTTATTACATTTTTCTCTATGAACAATGACGGAGCGAAACAATGGATAGCATCTCCTGGCACCCAGAGGAGCCAAGAAGATGCAACAGATATACTATGCACCATGGAAAGAAAAGGCTGGCCCCAAACATGTGCCACCCGTTTTCCAGTCTCTAACGGGGTGTCCTCTCGATGTCGATGCACTGTTACAGCAGTCATCCGAGGAGGACACTGTGAAACACCAGAATCAGTCTCTTGACATGCTGCACACATCCGACAGCAGAGCTCAAGGGTACATGCAATGCCGAGCTGCTTGCAAGCTCTTGAATCTGCACTCATCACTGCTCATTCACTACGCGATACGTTTAATATATTCAGGCTAGAAAAAAAAATCATTTGGGCAGACTTTAACTGCAAGCCTAGGCCAAACCTCCAGCTCTCGTTAATACTCTGCAGCGAGTCCCTATGATACACGACTACTGCACTCGGACCAGTCTCAACCGAGATGCTCCACCGGATGTTGTCGACCAGATCCCGCTGTCACTGCAGGCATCTCACGAGCTGATTGTGGTGCCTGCGCTTCCTCTAGCAGCCGGGCAGGGTGTTGGTCGTCACTTTCTCTTTACATGCCATAGCCACCCATGCCTCCCATTCCACCCATGCCACCTCCCATGCCACCCATGGGGTCAGCCTTGTCATCCTTCGGAAGCTCCACAACGACAGCCTCGCTGTGGTCAGAAGAGAAGCCACACCAGATGCATCCAGCAACGCTGTCCGCACAACCTGCACAAGAGAGCAACCAGTGCTTTACTAATAAGCAGCGTCCAAAGCGCACGACATTTCATCACCATTTCTTCTAATGGCTGCTGGCTCGTGCCAATGTCTTGCTAGCAACAGTCCAATGCATACGCCAAAGTAGTCGATCGGTGCACTACCGTATTTACACAATTGTAGGCCGATCAATTTTTTTTAAATTTGACAATCCAATGTTGGGGGGGTCGACTTAGAATCGAAACCGAACCATGTGCCGCTAGTAGCGGCAAGAGAAACGAGAACTCAGGGGCGCTACGGCGTGGTTACAACTTTGCACCTACGTTTCCATGGTTACGGTAGAAGCGTAGCGTATTAATTTACCACGGCTCTTGTGGGAGCATCGATCATGGAAGAGCCGCCGTTTGGGGGGTATAGGTAGTTGGCGGAAGAGCCGCCGTTAGGGGGGTATGGTAATTGGCGGACGAGCCGTCGTTTGGGGGGTATGGTAATTGGCGGATGAGCCGTCGTTTGGGGGGTATTAGTAGTTGGCGGAAGAGCTTTTTTTTAGATACGATTGTTTTCGACGGCCGCACGCATCTGCCACTTCTGCTGTTGTGCTGAATCATCGCGCCTGTCATGAGTGCCAAGAACTTTCGGCGCTCGTTCACAGCAGCGTTCAAACGGGCTGCTATCCTCCATGCCGAGGAAACTAACAACTGCGCAGCGGGACGCAAGTTTGAGTCAGTGAACGTGTGGTGCGGCAGTGGGGCTTCAGCGCAAGGAATTTTGGCCTCCCTGGCTACTGTGTGCGGGTGGGTCCTCTCTGCGTGGGCGGCTGTACCGCGCGATGTCGTGGTGCAGTCGTTCGCAAAGTGTGGACTCGCACTTGATGACGTGCTGTGGGACCGCAGCAGCTATGACGGCAGCAGTGCCAGTGAGGTCGACTCTAGTGACGATGAGTAGTCTTAGCAACCCCATGAATAAATTTCTCTTGCGTGAATGCACTCGCGTGGTTTTTCTCCCCCCCACCCCCTTTTTTTGAGACATGCAATTTGGGGGGGGGGGGGGTCGACCTACATTCTAGTCGACTTACAGTCGTGTAAATATGGTACCTGGCTTCAGCATAAGCAGTCACACTGCAAACTGACAGCAGCAGTGCCTTGTTCAGTCAATCACGAAAGTTTATGGACACGAATCTCGGAATCCACTGAATTTATGAGCAACCTTTAACAGTGTCCACTCAAACAGTGCATCACAATGTTTGCACATAATGGCAAAACTGTGGAGACATTAAGCTTTTTCTCGGATCCCATGTTGATTGAAATTTTGTGGTTCACTGTACACTTTAATGAACAATTGCCGATGTAAATGCTGTGCCAGTCAAGAAGCACCAAAAGCAAATATTTGGAGCTGCGATCAATGTGCAAAGCAGTTACAGCAATAACTGGCATTTCATGCAGCAAGAGGCGCTCACGCAAGCAGCATCTGTTGCTGTAATATATCATCAGCCAACAACGCACATCCACACATGATATGCACAGAAGGCAGTCCAGGACCAACCAAAGACAAACGAGAGGTAGACCCATGCATAATCACGACCGATAATTTGGACAGCTCATAGCACTGCCACTCTCCACATAGACACGGTACAGTCAACTCACTAGTATTTATTTATGACCATACTATATTAAGTACAAGCTGATATTAGCAAGAATTATTTTGGTTTTACTTCATTATATCAGTGTTTGTTATACCAAGCTTCGACTATATCAGGACCACCAAAATTTCAGACAATTTACAGTGCGACTGAGATTAGCAGCAAGAGCTATGTTTGATATGTTGATAGCACCTCCCCGAAACCAAAAGTAGTGAAGCACACTACTGCTATGTCCTACTAAATCCATTACTACTGTAGCCACTGACCGCAGCCAAACCATGGGACAAGCTGAACCAAGCCAAGATGCTAAGTTGTCAAGGCTGCAATTGCATGTTTGCTGTGTTGTGTGCACTGCACATCCAGAATTTGTTCCTGATGTGTTAAATAGCGCCACACACTCAGTTGACTTTGTGTCACTGTTACAAATGTTTGTTACTCAGAATCACTATCATCAGTTTCCAATGTAGACTCAAAGGCCTATCCCAGCAATCTTGAATTATTGTACCTGCCTTGCATCAGCTGACACCATCTATGCCTGTAAATTTTCTCTTTCATCACACCGCCCATTTCTCTGCAACTGTGCTTTTCTTCCCTTGGTACCCATTCTGCTCTCGAATCAACACCATTATATGTATACGTACCAGTATTCCTCTTTTGCGTTGCCTTTTGCTTTTTGTTTTGCATAGAGAAATAAGGCCTTGCGGCTACCTGAGCTCCAATCTGTCCTCTTTATGATGGCACTAAGTGGCATTGCACAAACAGAAGCTGTGCTATCAGCGGTGCAATGGCACCTCGCGAAGCCCGACTTTCTACCAGATTTTTCTCAATAGCACTCCAGAAAAGTAAAATTTTCTCATCTTTTTCCTTCAGATTTTTTCCCCTAATATTACTTCAGATAATAAACACTTGGGAGCCCTCTAAAAAAACAAAAATAGAAAAGAATCAAACTTTCACGAAATCGCGTATATTGACTAATGATGGGTTCTGTATATTCAACTTTGCCGCAATACAGTTGTGCTATGCGGGTGAGCATATCTTTCGTGCTGTGAAGCATACTAAGAGTGAAAAGGGGCATTGTAACAGGAATGTCTACCCAGAATAAAAGCATTGGTAGGGCTCCATCCTTTGTTTGCACTTCCTCTAGTCACTGCAATAGTCTACATTTTTAATTGCTGCATTGTGTTCTCGTAAACTTCCTACCTGCACAAAGGCCGTTGCATCATGCTTTGTTATTCATCAACTTCGTCTATCTGACATTCAGTTAACGAGTTCTAGTGGTCTTGTAAATGAATATGCAGTAGTTGTTATACATGCAAGTTTGCAGCCACTTACTTGCACAACATCTACAGTAGAATCTCGATAGGAATCTTTTGGGACAGCCACAAAATGTGTCTGAAACTTTTATCACCCAGAAATCTAAAATAAATCGGAAATTAAGGGCAGACGTCGCAGCAAAACGGCAGAGTTGCTCAAAATTCCAGTTTTTTTTTCCCCCGTGCAATCCTAAGACCTTCCTTTATGTCGTAACAAATATTCGGTTTCAGTGTGTTGTCTTGGGCTTCGGGAGATGCTATCGCACCAATCATGCGAGGCTTTCTGTTGATGCAGCGCCACCACCTTGGTATAGGCTCTTTTCACGGCGATCCTGCAGGCACCACCAAGGAGGCTTCAGAAAAATTGGTGTAGTGGCGATGGCGTCGAAAAAGCAAGCTGGACCTTCGGCATCTTACCATAGGCACGAAACAATGTTAGCATGGTTAAATTTGCCAGACAAATATTGTTAGTCTTTCTGTCACTAGTTTTAGAAAGAATCCCAAATATTTTGTAAAATTTTATGGCACATCATGGTGTCTGTACGCCATCAAAGGCAATATTTTAGACAACAAGACAATCTTTTTTTATTCTCCAATGGGCCTAGAATTTACAATAACCGACTAAAAGCAATTGCGTTTTGAGCAAACTTAAGTTGTCGCGGCCCTCTTTAAGCGGTGAAGTATAGGCAAGCTCTGGTTCACCTCAGCTGCTAAGCAGCGGTGGCTACCACTCCAGCAAGTTTTTTAAAACCTCCTTGAGCACCACCAGTTTTGAACATGTGATGCACATGTTCCTTGCCTCAGCTGCCTCCTTGTTTACAATTCATTTGCTTGATGCCTATGTGGCTCAGCAAACTTCTGTTTTGGCCAGATACAGTAAAACGCATTACAGAAGACACTCC